>NW_026969752.1:0-28834 GCF_028390025.1 Pseudophryne corroboree
GAGAGGCTGTCTGAGTGAGGGAGGCCGCTATCTGTGTGATGGTGAGAGGCTGTCTGTGTGATGATGCGAGGCTGTCTGTGTGAGGGAGGCCGCTGTCGGTGTGATGATGCGAGGCTGTCTGTGTGAGGGAGGCCGTTGTCTGTGTGAGGGAGGCCGCTGTCTGTGTGAGGGAGGCCGCTGTCTGTGTGATAGTGAGAGGCTGTCTGTATGAGAGAGGCCGCTATGTGATGGTGAGAGGCTTTCTGTATGATGGTGAGAGGCTGTGTGATGGTGAGAGGCTGTCTGTGTGAGGGAGGCCGCTGTCTGTGTGATGGTGAGAGGCTGTCTGTGTGATGGTGAGAATCTGTCTGTGTGAGGGAGGCCGCTGTCTGTGTGATGGTGAGAGGCTGTCTGTGTGATGCTGAGAGGCTGTCTGTATGAGAGAGGCTGCTGTCTGTGTGATGGTGAGAGGCTGTCTGTGTGAGGGAGGTCGCTGTCTGTGTGATGGTGAGAGGCTGTCTGTGTGATGGTGAGAGGCTGTCTGTGTGAGGGAGGCCGCTGTCTGTGATGGTGAGAGGCTGTCTGTGTGAGGGAGGCCGCTGTCTGTATGATGGTGAGAGGCTGTCTGTGTGAGGGAGGCCGCTGTTTGTGTGATGGTGCGAGGCTGTCTGTGTGAGGGATGCCGCTGTCTGTGTGATGGTGCGAGGCTGTCTGTGTGAGGGAGGCCGCTGTTTGTGTGATGGTGCGAGGCTGTCTGTGTGAGGGAGGCCGCTGTCTGTGTGATGCTGAGAGGCTGTCTGTGTGATGCTGAGAGGCTGTCTGTGTGATGCTGAGAGGCTGTCTGTGTGATGCTGAGAGGCTGTCTTTGTGATGGTGCGAGGCTGTCTGTGTGAGGGAGGCCGCTGTCTGAGTGAGGGAGGCCACTGTCTGTGTGGTGGTGAGAGGCTGTCTGTATGAGAGAGGCCGCTATGTGATGGTGAGAGGCTTTCTGTGTGAGGGAGGCCGCTGTCTGTGTGAGGGAGGCCGCTATGTGATGGTGAGAGGCTGTCTTGTGTGCTGCTGAGAGGCTGTCTTGTGTGCTGCTGAGAGGCTGTCTGTGTGATGCTGAGAGGCTGTCTGTGTGATGCTGAGAGGCTGTCTGTGTGATGCTGAGAGGCTGTCTGTGTGATGCTGAGAGGCTGTCTGTGTGATGCTGAGAGGCTGTCTGTGTGATGCTGAGAGGCTGTCTTTGTGATGGTGCGAGGCTGTCTGTGTGAGGGAGGCCGCTGTCTGAGTGAGGGAGGCCACTGTCTGTGTGGTGGTGAGAGGCTGTCTGTATGAGAGAGGCCGCTATGTGATGGTGAGAGGCTTTCTGTGTGAGGGAGGCCGCTGTCTGTGTGAGGGAGGCCGCTATGTGATGGTGAGAGGCTGTCTTGTGTGATGGTGAGAGGCTGTCTGTGTGATGGAGGCCGCTGTCTGTGTGATGGTGAGAGGCTGTCTGTGTGAGGGTGAGAGGCTGTCTTGTGTGATGGTGAGAGGCTGTCTGTGTGAGAGAGGCTGCTGTCTGTGTGATGGTGAGAGGCTGTCTGTGTGAGGGAGGCCGCTGTCTGTGTGAGGGAGGTCGCTGTCTGTATGATGGTGAGAGGCTGTCTGTGTGATGGTGCGAGGCTGTCTGTGTGAGGGAGGCCGCTGTTTGTGTGATGGTACGAGGCTGTCTGTGTGAGGGATGCCGCTGTCTGTGTGATGCTGAGAGGCTGTCTGTGTGATGCTGAGAGGCTGTCTGTGTGATTCTGAGAGGCTGTCTGTGTGATGCTGAGAGGCTGTCTGTGTGATGCTGAGAGGCTGTCTGTGTGATGCTGAGAGGCTGTCTGTGTGATGCTGAGAGGCTGTCTGTGTGATGCTGAGAGGCTGTCTGTGTGATGCTGAGAGGCTGTCTGTGTGATGCTGAGAGGCTGTCTGTGTGATGCTGAGAGGCTGTCTGTGTGATGCTGAGAGGCTGTCTTTGTGATGGTGCGAGGCTGTCTTTGTGATGGTGCGAGGCCGCTGTCTGAGTGAGGGAGGCCGCTGTCTGTGTGATGGTGAGAGGCTGTCTGTGTGATGGTGAGAGGCTGTCTGTGTGAGGGAGGCCGCTGTCTGTGTGATGATGCGAGGCTGTCTGTGTGAGGGAGGCCGCTGTCAGTGTGATGATGCGAGGCTGTCTGTGTGAGGGAGGCCGCTGTCTGTGTGAGGGAGGCCGCTGTCTGTGTGATAGTGAGAGGCTGTCTGTATGAGAGAGGCCGCTATGTGATGGTGAGAGGCTTTCTGTATGATGGTGAGAGGCTGTCTGTGTGATGGTGAGAGGCTATCTGTGTGAGGGAGGCCGCTGTCTGTGTGATGGTGAGAGGCTGTCTGTGTGATGGTGAGAGGCTGTCTGTGTGAGAGAGGCTGCTGTCTGTGTGATGGTGAGAGGCTGTCTGTGTGAGGGAGGCCGCTGTCTGTGTGAGGGAGGCCGCTGTCTGTGTGAGGGAGGCCGCTGTCTGTGTGATGGTGAGAGGCTGTCTGTGTGATGGTGAGAGGCTATCTGTGTGAGGGAGGCCGCTGTCTGTGTGATGGTGAGAGGCTGTCTGTGTGATGGTGAGAGGCTGTCTGTGTGAGAGAGGCTGCTGTCTGTGTGATGGTGAGAGGCTGTCTGTGTGAGGGAGGCCGCTGTCTGTGTGAGGGAGGCCGCTGTCTGTGTGAGGGAGGCCGCTGTCTGTGTGATGGTGAGAGGCTGTCTGTGTGATGGTGAGAGGCTGTCTGTGTGAGGGAGGCCGCTGTCTGTGATGGTGAGAGGCTGTCTGTGTGAGGGAGGCCGCTGTCTGTATGATGGTGAGAGGCTGTCTGTGTGATGGTGCGAGGCTGTCTGTGTGAGGGAGGCCGCTGTCTGTGTGATGCTGAGAGGCTGTCTGTGTGATGCTGAGAGGCTGTCTGTGTGATGCTGAGAGGCTGTCTGTGTGATGCTGAGAGGCTGTCTGTGTGAGGGAGGCCGCTGTCTGAGTGAGGGAGGCCGCTGTCTGTGTGGTGGTGAGAGGCTATCTGTATGAGAGAGGCCGCTATGTGATGGTGAGAGGCTTTCTTTGTGAGAAAGGCCGCTGTCTGTGTGAGGGAGGCCGCTATGTGATGGTGAGAGGCTGTCTTGTGTGATGGTGAGAGGCTGTCTGTGTGCTGGAGGCCGCTGTCTGTGTGATGGTGAGAGGCTGTCTGTGTGATGGTGAGAGGCTGTCTGTGTGATGGTGAGAGGCTGTCTGTGTGATGGTGAGAGGCTGTCTGTGTGATGGTGAGAGGCTGTCTTGTGTGATGTTGAGAGGCTGTCTGTGTGATGGAGGAGGCTGTCTGTGTGAGGGAGGCCGCTATGTGATGGTGAGAGGCTGTCTTGTGTGATGGGAGCAGTCATTCAAGGGGAAACCTTCCAAGGAAAGTGGTCGAATCAAGAATCCCTTCTCCCAATAAACATCATGGAGCCGTGTACAACAACCTTCTGCAAGCAGCACACCACTCACAGGATCGGGCTATTCAGGTGCAGTCGGCCAACGTGACCACAGTGGCCTACATAAACCGACAAAGCGGAACGAAGAGCAGGGCTGCCATGTCAGAGGTGTCAAGAATCCTCCTCTGGGCAGAAAGGCTTGCGTGGCGATGTCTGCAATCTTCATTCCGGGAGTAGACAACTGGGAAGCAGACTTCCTCAGCAGACACGATCTCCATCCAGGAGAGTGGGGCCTCCATCCGGAGGTGTTCGAGGAGGTAACCGGTTGGTGGGGGGTTCCTCACATAGACATGATGTCCTCCCGCCTCAACAAGAAACTGCGAAGGTACTGTTCCATGTCAAGAGACCCACAGGCAGTGGTGGTGGACGCACAGGTGACACCGTGGGTGTTCACGTCAGTGTATGTGTTTCCTCCACTTCCTCTGATACCAAAAGTTCTTCAACTGGTAAGAAGAACAAAGGTTCTGGCAATCCTCATTGCTCCAGACTGGCCAAGGAGGGCTTGGTACGCGGATCTACTGGATCTTCTGCTGGAAGATCCACGGCCCTTACCTCTTCGGGAGGATCTGCTGCTGCAGGGGCTGTTCGCTTATCAAGACTTACCACGGCTACGTTTGACGGCATGGCGGTTGAACGCCAGATCTTAGCTCGGAAGGGTATCCCGAGTGAGGTTATTCCTACCCTGATACAGGCTAGGAAGGGGGTAACGTCTAAATATTACCATTGAATTTGGAAAAAATATGTTTCTCCTACGTCCTAGAGGATGCTGGGGACTCCAAAAGGACCATGGGGTATAGACGGGATCCGCAGGAGACATGGGCACTTTAAGACTTTAATGGGTGTGAACTGGCTCCTCCCTCTATGCCCCTCCTCCAGACCTCAGTTAGATTCTGTGCCCAGAGGAGACTGGACACACACTAGGGGAGCTCTACAGAGTTTCTCTAAAAAAGACATTTGTTAGGTTTATTATTTTCAGGGACCACTGCTAACAACAGGCTCCCTGCTTCATGGGACTGAGGGGAGAGAAGCAGACCTACTTCTGTGAGTTCAAAGGCTCTGCTTCTTAGGCTACTGGACACCATTAGCTCCAGAGGGTCTGATCACTTGGTATAAACTAGCTCTTCGTTCCCGGAGCCACGCCGCCGTCCCCCTTACAAAGCCTGAAGTAAGAAGCCGGGTGAGTAGCAGAAGCAAGAAGACTTCAGAGGCGGCAGAAGACTCCAGTTCTTCCTTGAGGTACCGCGCAGCGCGCCATTGCTCCCACACACACAAGGCACTACAAGGGTGCAGGGCGCAGGGGGGCACCCTGGGCGGCAATATATACCTCCTTCTGAGACTGGCAGCTTGCTGCAGAGACGCTGCTCCTGGCCCTTCACTGCTGTCACAAGTAACGGTGCAAAAAACAAGGGGGGGGCACAGCAATTTGGTGTTGGTTACTATTATATAAAAGCGCTTATAGGTCTGGGGCATTATTTAATTCTTTCAGACCGGTGAGGCGCTGGGTGTGAGATGGCAAGCTCCCTCTCTGTCTCTCTGAAGGGCCTTACTGTGGGTCTGTCCCCTATAGCCCAGTGTGTTTGTGGGTGTCTGTACGCGTGTGTCGACATGTCTGAGGCTGAAGGCTCTTCCCAGGAGGAGGCTGTGGTGGGGGCTGAACAGAATGAGGGAGTGACTCCGTCGGTACCGCCGACTGCTGATTGGGTAGAGATGTGGAGTGTTTTAAATACAAGTGTGGCTTTGTTGCACAAGAACCAAGCATGGAGACAATCCATGGGAGATGTTTTGTCACAATCTCAGACCCCCTCATGGTCCCAGAAACGTTCATTTACCCAGATAGCAGAGACAGACACCGACACTGATCCCGACTCCAGTGTCGACTATAATGATGCCAAGTTACATCCTAAGGTGGCTAAGAGCATTCAGTACATGATTGTGGCAATAAAAGGAGTATTACATATCACTGAGGACCCTGCTGTTCCTGATACAAGGGTCTGTGTATGTTTAAGGGAAAGAAACCTGAGGTGACGTTTCCTCCCTCTCATGAACTGAACGCTCTTTTTGAAAAAGCTTGGGAATCTCCTGACAAGAGACTACTGATTCCCAGGAGGATTTCTATGGCGTATCCATTTCCCTTGGGGGATAGGTTACGGTGGGAATCCTCCCCTGCGGTGGACAAAGCCCTGGCGTGTTTGTCCAAGAAGGTGGAGCTATCGTCCCCGGCAGCACTTAAAGAGCCTGCCGATCGTAAGCAGGAAACTACCTTGAAATCTATTTATGTCACTACAGGTACGCTGCTCAGGCCGGCCGTGGCATCTGCATGGGTGAGTAGCGCTATTGAAAAGTGGGCAGATCACTTGTCATCTGAAATAGACACCCTGAATAGGGATAGCGTGCTTTTGACGCTGGGTCACATCAGGGACGCTGCAGTCTATCTAAAGGACGCTGCGAGAGATATTGGCCTCTTGGCTTCAAGGGCCAATGCCAATGCAATCTCGGCTAGGAGGGCGTTGTGGACGCATTAATGGAATGGTGATGCTGATTCTAAAAAGGCTATGGAGGCTCTGCCCTTCAAAGGTCAAGTTTTGTTTGGTGAAGGCCTCGCGGACCTGGTTTCTACAGCTACCGCAGGTAAGTCGTCCTTTTTGCCTTTTGTCCCTCCACAGCAAAAGAAAACCCCTCAATACCAGATGCAGTCCTTTCAGTCTCATAAATTCAGGAAAGGACCAGGGTCCTCTTTCCTTGCTGCTAGAGGTAAGGGAAAAAGAAAAAGATCGCCGGCTCTGGAAAGCTCCCAGGAGCAGAAGTCCTCCCCGGCTTCTGCCAAATCCACCGCATGACGCTGGGGCTCCGCTGCGGGAGTCCGCACCGGTGGGGGCGCGTCTTCAGCTCTTCAGTCAGGTCTGGGTTCACTCGGGCCTGGATCCTTGGGTGCTGGAAATTGTGACCCAAGGATACAAACTGGAGTTTCAAGACGTGCCTCCGCACCGATTTTTCAAATCGGCCTTACCAGCTTCTCTTCTAGAAAGAGAGGTAGTGTGTGCAGCAATACAAAAGCTGTGTATTTGGAATTGTTTTATTCGTGGTCCCGAAACCGGATGGCTCGGTCAGACCCATTCTGAACTTAAAATCCCTCAATCTGTATTTAAAAAGATTAAAATTCAAGATGGAATCTCTCCGAGCAGTGATCTCCAGTCTGGAGGGGGGGGGGGGATTTTATGGTGTCAGTCGACATAAAGGATGCTTACTTACATGTCCCCATATATCCTCCACATCAGGCGTACCTGTTTCAGGATTGCCACTGCCAATTTCAGACGTTTCCGTTTGGTCTTTCCACGGCCCCGAGGATTTTCACCAAGGTAATGGCGGAAATGATGGTACTCCTGCGCAAGCAAGGGGTCACAATTATCCCGTACTTGGACAATCTCCTGATAAAGGCGAGATCACAGGAGCAGTTGCTAAAAAACGTTGCGCTCTCCCTGACAGTTCTGCAACAACATGGCTGGCTCCTAAATTCGCCAAAGTTGCAGTTGATTCCGACAATACGGCTGTCGTTTTTGGGCATGATTCTGGGCACGGAACTACAGTGAGTTTTTCTCCCGTTGGAAAAATCTCTGGAACTCCAGAACATGGTCAAGAAGCTTCTGAAACCGGCAGGAGTGTCGATTCATCAATCGAGTGCTGGGGAAAATGGAGGCGGCCTACGAGCCCATTCCATTTGGCAGGTTCCATGCAAGAACTTTTCAGTGGGACCTGTTGAACAAGTGGTCCGGGTCCCATGTACACAGTCCCCCAGGGCCAGGATTTCTCTCCTGTGATGGCTCCAACTTTCTCACCTTCTAGAGGGTCGCAGGTTCGGGATCCAAGATTGGATCTTGGTGACCACGGATGCGAGTCTCCGAGGTTGGGGAGCAGTCACACAGGGGGTAAATTTTCAGGGAAAATGGTCAAGCCAAGAAGCTTGTCTACACATAAACATTCTGGAATTAAGGGCCATCTACAAATGGCCTTCTACAAGTGGAACATCTGCTGCGCGGCCTACCCATCCTGATTCAGTCAGACAACATAACAGCGGTGGCGCACATAAATCGCCAAAGCAGAACAAGGAGCAGAGCGGCGATGGCGGAGGCCACAAAGATTCTTTGCTGGGCGGAAAAACATGCAAGCGCTCTGTCAGCGGTCTTCATTCCAGGCGTGGACAACTGGGAAGCAGACTTCCTCAGCAGACACTATCTCCATCCAGGAGAGTGGGGTCTTCATCAAGAGGTCTTTGCAGAAGTTACAGGTCGTTGGGGAATTCCTCAAATAGACATGATGGCGTCTCGCCTCAACAAAAAGCTTCAGACGTATTGTTCCAGGTCGAGGGACCCTCAGGCAATAGCTGTGGACACTCTAGTGACACCATGGGTGTTTCAGTCGGTCTATGTGTTCCCTCCACTTCCTCTCATCCCAAAGGTGATAAGGATCATAAGAAGAACAAGGGTTCAGGCGATACTCGTTGTTCCAGATTGGCCACGGAGGACCTGGTATCCGGATCTTCAGCAATTACTCATAGGAGATCCCTGGCCTCTTCCTCTAAGAGAGGGTCTATTACAGCAGGGGCCGTGCGTGTTCCAAGACTTACCGCGGTTGCGTTTGACGGCATGGCGGCTGAACCCCAAATCCTAGCTCGAAAGGGTATTCCCGAAGAGGTCATCCCCACTCTACTGAAAGCTAGAAAGGAGGTAACGGCGAAGCATTACCACCGTATTTGGAGAAAATATGTGTCTTGGTGCAAATCCAAGAAGGCGCCTACGGAAGAATTTCAGCTGGGTCGTTTTCTCCATTTTTTGCAAGCTGGTGTGGATGCGGGCCTTAAGTTAGGCTCCATTAAAGTGCAGATCTCGGCCTTATCTATTTTCTTTCAAAAGTAATTGGCCTCGCTTCCAGATGTACAGACTTTCGTGAAGGGCGTGCTGCACATCCAGCTTCCATTTGTGCCCCCAGTGGCACCATGGGACCTAAACGTGGTGTTACAGTTCCTTACGTCGTATTGGTTTGAACCTTTACAAAAGGTTGAGTTGAAATTTCTCACTTGGAAAGTGGTCATGCTATTGGCCTTGGCGTCCGCAAGGCGGGTGTCAGAGTTGGCGGCTTTGTCTCACAAAAGCCCCTACTTGGTTTTCCATGTAGATAGAGCAGAGTTGAGGACTCGTCAACAATTTCTCCCAAAGGTGGTTTCTTCGTTTCACATGAACCAACCTATTGTGGTAACTATGGCTACTGAAGCCTTGGCTGAGTCAAAGTCTCTCGATGTGGTCAGGGCTTTGAAAATGTATGTAGCCAGAACGGCTCGTATTAGGAAAACAGAGGCGCTGTTTGTCCTGTATGCTTCCAACAAGGTTGGGGCTCCTGCTTCTAAGCAGACCATTGCACGCTGGATCTGCAATACGATTTAGCATGCTCATTCTACGGCTGGATTGCCGTTACCGAAATCGGTGAAGGCCCTTTCCACTAGGAGGGTGGGCTAGTCTTGGGCGGCTGCCCGGGGTGTCTCGGCGTTACAACTTTGTCGAGCAGCTACTTGGTCGGGTTCAAACACTTTTGCAAAATTCTACAGGTTTGATACCCTCATGTTTGCTCAATCGGTGCTGCAGAGTCATCCGCACTCTCCCGCCCTGGAGCTTTGGTATAAACCCCATGGTCCTTTTGGAGTCCCAGCATCCTCTAGGACGTAGGAGAAAATAGGATTTTAATACCTACCGGTGAATCCTTTTCTCTTAGTCCGTAGAGGATGCTGTGCGCCCGTCCTAGTGCGGACTTTTTTCTGCAGTACTTGTTAATGGTTATTGCTTTTGTTACACAAAGGTTGTGTTTCAGTTAAGGTCAGCCTGTTGCTGATCTCTTTGGTTCACGCTGTTACCTGGTTTTAGTTAAATGCCATGTTGTACGGTGTGTTGTGGTGTGAGCTGGTATGTATCTCACCCTTAGTTAACAAAATCCTTTTCCTCGAAATGTCCGGCTCCTCTGGGCACAGTTCCTATAACTGAGGTCTGGAGGAGGGGCATAGAGGGAGAAGCCAGTTCACGCCCATTAAAGTCTTAAAGTGCCCATGTCTCCTGCGGATCCCGTCTATACCCCATGGTCCTTTTGGAGTCCCCAGCATCCTCTACGGACTAAGAGAAAAGGATTTACCGGTAGGTATTAAAATCCTATTTTCTTGGTGTGAATCCAAGAAGTTTCCGGTGGTGGAGTTTCAACTTGGACGTTTTCTCCTTTTCCTGCAAGGAGGTGGGGATATGGGACTGAGATTGGGCTCCCTCAAGGTCCAGATCTCTGCTTTGTCCATGTTCTACCAAAAACAATTGGCTGCCCTCCCTGAGGTTCAGACCTTTTTGAAAGGGGTTCTGCACATCCAGCCTCCCTTTGTGGCGCCAACGGCACCCTGGGATCTTGATGTGGAGTTGCAGTTCCTACAATCAGCTTGGTTTTAGCCTCTACGGGAGGCTGACATCAAGTTTCTCACGTGGAAGGCGGTCACTTTGTTGGCCTTGGCTTCGGCTCGACGTGTGTCGGAATTGGGGCTTTGTCTTGTAAAAGTCCTTATCTGATCTTCCATGAAGATAGGGCAGAACTTAGGATTCGTCCGCAGTTCCTCCCTAAGGTTGTATCGGCTTTCCACATCAACCAACCTATTGTGGTGCCAGTGGCTACTGACTCCTCAATTGCTTCAAAGGCCTTGGATGTTGTGAGGTCTTTGAAGATTTATGTGAAGAGGAAGGCTCGTCATAGGAAATCTGATTCTGTTTGTCCTCTATGATCCCAAGCAAATTGGGTGTCCTGCTTCTAAGCAGTTGATTTCGCGCTGGATCAGGTTCACCATCCAGCACGCTTATTCTACGGCAGGATTGCCGTGTCCAAAATCTGTAAAGGCCCGCTCTACTCTGCCCAGGGGGTCTCAGCTGTACAGCTTTGCCGAGCGGCTACTTGGTCAGGGTCGAACACGTTTGCTAAGTTTTACAAGTTCGATACTTTGGCCTCTGATGACCTCAAGTTTGGTCAATCAGTTCTGCAGGAGCCTCCGCGCTCTCCCTTCCGATCTGGGAGCTTTGGTACATCCCCATGGTACTAATATGGACCCCAGCAACCTCTAGGACGTAAGAGAAAATAGGATTTTGGTTACCTACCGGTAAATCCTGTTCTCATAGTCCGTAGAGGATGCTGGGTGCCCGCCCAGCGCTGCGTTTTCCTGCTTTGGTTTTATAGTTCAGTGTTACCTGGTTCCTAGGTAAGTTCTGCATTATTTACTGTTTCAGCTGTTGCTGAGTTTTCCGGCATGTTGGCCGGATTCGCATGTTTGTGTGAGCTGGTGTGAATCTCGCTACTATCTGTGTAATTCCTTCTCTCAAAGTATGTCGTCTCCTCGGGCACAGTTTCTAGACTGAGTCTGGTAGGAGGGGCATAGAGGGAGGAGCCAGCCCACACTATTAAAATTTTAAAGTGCCAATGGCTCCTGGTGGACCCGTCTATACCCCATGGTACTAATATGGACCCCAGCATCCTCTACGGACTACGAGAAAAGGATTTACCGGTAGGTAATTTCAAATCCTATTTTAGCGCCAGTTTGGCGGCGTCCCATGTGTCCTATCTCTCTGCAGAGGCCTAACTCTAGAAATACATGTTAATTAGTATAATTATCTCATTCAAAACTCTCACTTTCTCCCCCCCCCCCCCCCCCCATCTCCTTCCCGCACACTCCACCCCCCACCCCTACTGATCTCCACAGACTTCTCCCGTCTGCCTATAACCTATGGAACGCTCTCCGGTCTCTTCAGAGTCCACCGCAGTCTCCATTCCTGCAAATGCTCGCTCACTGAGGCCTGCTGGACCACCCGTTCATCCCTGCCACCCGTGCCTTGCCCACTTCATATCTCCCACACACCACCATGCCCATCTCTCTAGAGTGCAGGGCCCTCCGTCCTCAGTCACCATTTACTCAGTAATACAGAACAGAATTCCCCTCTTTGTTCTTCCTTCTAATCTCCTGGGAAAAGATTCCGCCGTTATATAACCCAGGCGCGGCGATCTCCGCTAAGTGCTGTGGGTGCCGCCGCTGTATGGCTGCTGGGTAACACAGTATATAACAATGTTCCGATGTCTGGCAATAAAATGATTATTATTACTTGCTGATCACTACAGTGTAACTAGTACAGTGGAGCAATTCCGTGCCCGGTACACCGCGCCACGCGGTAATGGCTAGCTCGCCGCAGCGCTCTGCGTACCTAGTCCTGCGCAGTGGAACTTGATTATTAGAAAAGAAATGAAACTTTAAAAATTTAGTAAAATGTAAAACAATTCCGCATAGAATAATCTCTTCCTCTAATGGTTCCATCGTGTTCTGGCGTCTGAGACGGGGATACCAGAACCGCGGCGACATCCGTCCCATGTCACACCTATAGTACAAGGCGAAGATAATACCTGGGACCTGCGGTGCGGGGTAGGGGGGTAGCTGCAGGCCGGTGATATGTAACACGCCGATTACACGTCAGTATGCTAATTACTCACAGACACATGTACGCACTGTTCTGCTCCCTACTAACCAGGCTGCGGCCCCGTCATACAATGCACCTTCGTGTGTGGTCGCATCACAGCACTAATGACTATTTACACCACAATAGAAAACAGCGCTCACTATTGTCACACTGCAAAACAAATCAGGGGTTAAATTCCAGCCCATTGTAATGGAAAGTGAGCGGCTTGTAAGAGCCGGCAATTGCTGACACTAAATAATTCTCCTTTCAGGAACACAAGTGACTCTTATGCTGCTCTTTGTAGTGCTGAGAATACAGCTGCGGCGGAGAGAGGAATCTATTAAATATATTAAAGTTGGGAATCATTACCCATAAAAACACTTCATCAAAATAGCTGTAGAGCCCTCAACACCCCCCCCCCCCCTACCCCCTACCCCCTACCCCCTCCCCCGTTCCCGAATCCCAGTCACATTCACACTGCACTCAGCCTAGCAGGGAAAATCCTCCTATTATACTATCACTGCGCAGTACTCCTCCCTGCTCTGCTTACCAGGTGCAATGCTCGCCATCTATTCTCCTTACTAGGTGAAATGCTCGCCATCTATTCTCCTTATAAGGCGCAATGCTCATCATATATTCTCCTTACTAGGTGCAATGCTCATCATATATTCTCCTTACTAGGTGCAATGCTCATCATATATTCTCCCTACTATGTGCAGTGCTCATCATATATTCTCCTTTCTAGGTGCAATGCTCACCGTCTATTCTCCTTACTAGGTGCAATGCTCAGCATCTATTCTCCCTACTAGGTGCAATGCTCATCATATATTCTCCTTACCAGGTGCAATGCTCACCATCTATTCTCCTTACTAGGTGAAATGCTCGCCATCTATTCTCCTTATAAGGCGCAATGCTCATCATATATTCTCCTTACTAGGTGAAATGCTCATCATATATTCTCCCTACTAGGTGCAATGCTCACCGTCTATTCTCCTTACTAGGTGCAATGCTCAGCATCTATTCTCCCTACTAGGTGCAATGCTCATCATATATTCTCCTTACCAGGTGCAATGCTCGCCATCTATTCTCCTTACTAGGTGAAATACTCGCCATCTATTCTCCTTATTAGGCGCAATACTCAGCATCTATTCTCCCTACTAGGTGCAATGCTCATCATATATTCTCCTTTCTAGGTGCAGTGCTCACCGTCTATTCTCCTTACTAGGTGCAATGCTCAGCATCTATTCTCCCTACTAGGTGCAATGCTCATCATCTATTCTCCTTACCAGGTGCAATGCTCGCCATCTATTCTCCTTACTAGGTGCAATGCTCGCCATCTATTCTCCTTATTAGGCGCAATACTCAGCATCTATTCTCCCTACTAGGTGCAATGCTCATCATATATTCTCCTTACTAGGTGCAATGCTCATCATCTATTCTCCTTACTACGTGCAATGCTCAGCATCTATTCTCCGTACTAGGTGCAATGCTCATCATCTATTCTCCGTACTAGGCGCAATGCTCACCGTCTATTCTCCTTACTAGGTGCAATACTCATCATCTATTCTCCCTACTAGTGTGCAACGCCCATCATATATTCTCCTTATTAGGCGCAATGCTCATCATATATTCTCCCTACTAGGTGCAATGTACATCATCTATTATAGGTGCAATGCTCAGCGTATATTCTTCTTACTAGGTGCCATGCTCATCTATTCTCCCTGCTAGGTGCAATGCTCTTCATCTATTCTCCCTACTAGGTGCAATGCTCATCATCTATTCTCATTACTAGGTGCAATCCTCATCTATTCTCCTTACTAGGTGCAATGCTCATCATCTATTCTCTCTACTAGGTGCAATGTACATCATCTGTTCTCCCTAGTAGGTGCAATGCTCATCATCTATTCTCCCTACTAGATGCAATGCTCATCATCTATTCTCCTTACTAGGTGCAATGCTCATCATATATTCTCCTTACTAGGTGCAATGCTCCCCATCTATTCTCCTTATTAGGTGCAATGCTCCCCATCTATTCTCCTTATTAGGTGCAATGCTCCCCATCTATTCTCCTTATTAGGTCCAATGCTCACCATCTATTCTCCTTATTAGGAGCAATGCTCTCCATCTATTCTCCTTACTAGGTGCAATGCTCACCATCTATTCTCCTTATTAGGTGCAATGCTCATCATCTATTCTTATTAGGGGCAATGCTCACCATCTATTATTAGGGGCAATGCTCACCATTTGTTCTCCTTACTAGGTGCAATGCTCACCATCTGTTCTCATTATTAGGTGCAATTCTATCCATCTATTCTCCTTATTAAGTGCAATTATCTCCATCTAATCTACTTATTAGGTGTAACGCTCTCCATCTGTTCTCCTTATTAGATGCAATTCTCCATCTATTCTCCGTATTGGGTGCAGTGCTCTCCATCTATTCTCCTTAATGGGTGCAACTCTCGATCTATTCCCCTTATTAGGTCTAAAGCTCTCTATCTATTCTCCTTATAAGGTGCAACGCTCTCCATCTATTCTCTTTATTACGTGTAATGCTCTCCATCTATTCTCCTTATTAGGTGCAATGCTCTCCATCTATTCTCTTTATTACGTGTAATGCTCTCCATCTATTCTCATTAGGTGCAATGCTCTCCATCTATTCTCTTTATTAGGTGCAATGCTCTCCATCTATTCTCTTTATTACGTGTAATGCTCTCCATCTATTCTCATTAGGTGCAATGCTCTCCATCTATTCTCTTTATTAGGTGCAATGCTCTCCATCTATTCTCTTTATTAGGTGCAATGCTCTCCATCTATTCTCCTTATTAGGTGCTAGTCTCTCCACCTATATAATGTATTGTACGACATGTATAACAGTTTCTGTCTCATATACACTACAGTATGTAGACAAAAGCGATTGGTCACAACGTGCAAGCGAAATGGTGTGTTCCTGCAGTGGAAGGTATAAAACGGGTACAGGGACACGGATTAGATCCTTCGCTGCTGAAATGGCTTGCCAGAAGGAGCTAACTGAGTTTAGAAAGGGGATCATTGTAGCCTGGTCGATCGGAGTGTGAGAAGCATCTCTGATGTAGGAAGATTCCTAAATCCTCTGTGTCTTATGTCATTAATGCATGGAAGAAGAACGGTCATTGCAGGAATGCACCTCGTCCTGGAAGAACCCTACGAAACTGCAACCCAGGGACCGGAGACTGCTAACCAGGGAGCTGTGAAAGAACAGGGGTCCCCCTATGTGTACCATTGCACACAAGCTCCAAATGGCCACTAATGTGCCGGTTTCCACAGGATCACTTGATAGGGAGGCCCATATAAATTGTATATTATAGGTGAGCAGCTGCTCATACACCTCTGATCACGAGAAAGAATGCAGCACAGCGCTTACGATGGTGTAAAGAGCGCAAAACTGGACAGTGGAACAATGGTGGCGAGTGTTATGGAGTTTACACTTCTCAGATCAGGTGGACGTGTTTGGTGATTGGCGCCAGGAGAACCTCTGATGTCAGGGTGTACAGTACCTACAGTACAGCATGGAGGTGGTGGCGTTATGCTGTGGCGCTGTGGCAGCTAGTTTGGAATGGGTCCACTAGGTGTAATACATGGTCACATTAACTCTGAGAAGTATAGAGATGTTCTCTGTATCTCTGAGCTCCCTACATTGTGGCTTAGATCTTAGCCCCATTGAGAACCTCTGGGATGAATTGGAGTGACGAGTACGTTCTAGGCCGACTCAACTCAGTTGCTTAAGGCGGAATAGAAAAACATGCCGCCTGCTGTTGTCCAGGAACTTCTGGACAGTTTGCAAGAAGGGTGTCTGCAGTATTTACTAACGTGGTGGCCCTACACAGGACTGACGTCAGTAACATCACGCTGATCTATTTGTGTCCAGTCACTTGTGTCTATATAGTGTAGTAGCATGTGTAACAGGTCTAGTCTCGGTGGGGAGCCTGGCTGGTATATGTCAGTAAGGCCGGCATACCTCCTGTATACCTAGCAGTGCTCAGTACAGGTTGTGTGATGGTACCTGGTGTATATATCTGTGGTGGGGAGCATGGCTGGTATATGTCAGTAAGGCGGCATACCTCCTGATACCTAGCAGTGCTCAGTACAGGCTGTGTGATGGTACCTGGTGTATATATCTGGGGTGAGGAGCCTGGCTGGTATATGTCAGTAAGGCGGCATACCCCCTGATACCTAGCAGTGCTCAGTACAGGCTGTGTGATGGTACCTGAAGTATATATCTGGGGTGAGGAGCCTGGCTGGTATATGTCAGTAAGGCCGGTATACCTCCTGATACCTAGCAGTGCTCAGTACAGGCTGTGTGATGGTACCTGGTATATATATCTGGGGTGAGGAGCCTGGCTGGTATATGTCAGTAAGGCGGCATACCTCCTGATACCTAGCAGTGCTCAGTACAGGCTGTGTGATGGTACCTGGTGTATATATCTGGGGTGAGGAGCCTGGCTGGTATATGTCAGTAAGGCCGGCATACCCCCTGATACCTAGCAGTGCTCAGTACAAGCTGTGTGATGGTACCTGGTATATATATCTGGGGTGAGGAGCCTGGCTGGTATATGTCAGTAAGGCCGGCATACTCCCTGTATACCTAGCAGTGCTCAGTACAGGCTGTGTGATGGTACCTGGTATATATATCTGGGGTGGGGAGCCTGGCTGGTATATGTCAGTAAGGCGGGTATACCTCCTGATACCTAGCAGTGCTCAGTACAGGCTGTGTGATGGTACCTGGTGTATATATCTGGGGTGGGGAGCCTGGCTGGTATATGTCAGTAAGGTGGCATACCCCCTGATACCTAGCAGTATTCAGTACAGGCTGTGTGATGGTACCTGGTGTATATATCTGGGGTGAGGAGCCTGGCTGGTATATGTCAGTAAGGCGGGTATACCCCCTGATACCTAGCAGTGCTCAGTACAGGCTGTGTGATGGTACCTGGTGTATATATCTGGGGTGAGGAGCCTGGCTGGTATATGTCAGTAAGGCGGCATACTCCCTGATACCTAGCAGTGCTCAGTACAGGCTGTGTGATGGTACCTGGTATATATATCTGGGGTGAGGAGCCTGGCTGGTATATGTCAGTAAGGCGGCATACTCCCTGATACCTAGCAGTGCTCAGTACAGGCTGTGTGATGGTACCTGGTGTATATATCTGGGGTGGGGAGCCTGGCTGGTATATGTCAGTAAGGCGGCATACCTCCTGATACCTAGCAGTGCTCAGTACAGGCTGTGTGATGGTACCTGGTGTATATATCTGGGGTGAGGAGCCTGGCTGGTATATGTCAGTAAGGCGGGTATACCTCCTGATACCTAGCAGTGCTCAGTACAGGCTGTGTGATGGTACCTGGTGTATATATCTGGGGTGAGGAGCCTGGCTGGTATATGTCAGTAAGGCCGGTATACCTCCTGATACCTAGCAGTGCTCAGTACAGGCTGTGTGATGGTACCTGGTGTATATATCTGGGGTGGGGAGTCTGGCTGGTATATGTCAGTAAGGCGGTATACCTCCTGATACCTAGCAGTGCTAAGTACAGGCTGTGTGATGGTACCTGGTGTATATATCTGGGGTGAGGAGCCTGGCTGGTATATGTCAGTAAGGCGGGTATACCCCCTGATACCTAGCAGTGCTCAGTACAGGCTGTGTGATGGTACCTGGTGTATATATCTGGGGTGGGGAGCCTGGCTGGTATATGTCAGTAAGGCCGGCATACTCCCTGATACCTAGCAGTGCTCAGTACAGGCTGTGTGATGGTACCTGGTGTATATATCTGGGGTGAGGAGCCTGGCTGGTATATGTCAGTAAGGTGGCATACCCCCTGATACCTAGCAGTGCTCAGTACAGGCTGTGTGATGGTACCTGGTGTATATATCTGGGGTGGGGAGCCTGGCTGGTATATGTCAGTAAGGCGGGTATACCCCCTGATACCTAGCAGTGCTCAGTACAGGCTGTGTGATGGTACCTGGTGTATATATCTGGGGTGGGGAGCCTGGCTGGTATATGTCAGTAAGGCCGGCATACCCCCTGATACCTAGCAGTGCTCAGTACAGGCTGTGTGATGGTACCTGGTGTATATATCTGGGGTGGGGAGCCTGGCTGGTATATGTCAGTAAGGCGGCATACCCCCTGATACCTAGCAGTGCTCAGTACAGGCTGTGTGATGGTACCTGGTGTATATATCTGGGGTGAGGAGCCTGGCTGGTATATGTCAGTAAGGCGGGCATACCCCCTGATACCTAGCAGTGCTCAGTACAGGCTGTGTGATGGTACCTGGTGTATATATCTGGGGTGAGGAGCCTGGCTGGTATAGGTCAGTAAGGCGGGTATACCTCCTGATACCTAGCAGTGCTCAGTACAGGCTGTGTGATGGTACCTGGTGTATATATCTGGGGTGGGGAGCCTGGCTGGTATATGTCAGTAAGGCGGCATACCCCCTGATACCTAGCAGTGCTCAGTACAGGCTGTGTGATGGTACCTGGTGTATATATCTGGGGTGAGGAGCCTGGCTGGTATATGTCAGTAAGGCGGGCATACCCCCTGATACCTAGCAGTGCTCAGTACAGGCTGTGTGATGGTACCTGGTGTATATATCTGGGGTGAGGAGCCTGGCTGGTATATGTCAGTAAAGCGGGTATACCTCCTGATACCTAGCAGTGCTCAGTACAGGCTGTGTGATGGTACCTGGTGTATATATCTGGGGTGAGGAGCCTGGCTGGTATATGTCAGTAAGGCGGGTATACCTCCTGATACCTAGCAGTGCTCAGTACAGGCTGTGTGATGGTACCTGGTGTATATATCTGGGGTGAGGAGCCTGGCTGGTATATGTCAGTAAGGCGGGTATACCTCCTGTATACCTAGCAGTGCTCAGTACAGGCTATGTGATGGTACCTGGTGTATATATCTGGGGTGAGGAGCCTGGCTGGTATATGTCAGTAAGGCGGGTATACCTCCTGATACCTAGCAGTGCTCAGTACAGGTTGTGTGATGGTACCTGGTGTATATATCTGGGGCGAGGAGCCTGGCTGGTATATGTCAGTAAGGCGGTATACCCCCTGATACCTAGCAGTGCTCAGTACAGGCTGTGTGATGGTACCTGGTGTATATATCTGGGGTGAGGAGCCTGGCTGGTATATGTCAGTAAGGCCGGCATACTCCCTGATACCTAGCAGTGCTCAGTACAGGCTGTGTGATGGTACCTGGTGTATATATCTGGGGTGAGGAGCCTGGCTGGTATATGTCAGTAAGGCGGGTATACCTCCTGTATACCTAGCAGTGCTCAGTACAGGCTATGTGATGGTACCTGGTGTATATATCTGGGGTGAGGAGCCTGGCTGGTATATGTCAGTAAGGCGGGTATACCCCCTGATACCTAGCAGTGCTCAGTACAGGCTGTGTGATGGTACCTGGTGTATATATCTGGGGTGAGGAGCCTGGCTGGTATATGTCAGTAAAGCGGGTATACCTCCTGATACCTAGCAGTGCTCAGTACAGGCTGTGTGATGGTACCTGGTGTATATATCTGGGGTGAGGAGCCTGGCTGGTATATGTCAGTAAGGCGGGTATACCTCCTGATACCTAGCAGTGCTCAGTACAGGCTGTGTGATGGTACCTGGTGTATATATCTGGGGTGAGGAGCCTGGCTGGTATATGTCAGTAAGGCGGGTATACCTCCTGTATACCTAGCAGTGCTCAGTACAGGCTATGTGATGGTACCTGGTGTATATATCTGGGGTGAGGAGCCTGGCTGGTATATGTCAGTAAGGCGGGTATACCTCCTGATACCTAGCAGTGCTCAGTACAGGTTGTGTGATGGTACCTGGTGTATATATCTGGGGCGAGGAGCCTGGCTGGTATATGTCAGTAAGGCGGTATACCCCCTGATACCTAGCAGTGCTCAGTACAGGCTGTGTGATGGTACCTGGTGTATATATCTGGGGTGAGGAGCCTGGCTGGTATATGTCAGTAAGGCCGGCATACTCCCTGATACCTAGCAGTGCTCAGTACAGGCTGTGTGATGGTACCTGGTGTATATATCTGGGGTGAGGAGCCTGGCTGGTATATGTCAGTAAGGCGGGTATACCTCCTGTATACCTAGCAGTGCTCAGTACAGGCTGTGTGATGGTACCTGGTGTATATATCTGGGGTGAGGAGCCTGGCTGGTATATGTCAGTAAGGCGGGTATACCTCCTGATACCTAGCAGTGCTCAGTACAGGTTGTGTGATGGTACCTGGTGTATATATCTGGGGCGAGGAGCCTGGCTGGTATATGTCAGTAAGGCGGTATACCCCCTGATACCTAGCAGTGCTCAGTACAGGCTGTGTGATGGTACCTGGTGTATATATCTGGGGTGAGGAGCCTGGCTGGTATATGTCAGTAAGGCCGGCATACTCCCTGATACCTAGCAGTGCTCAGTACAGGCTGTGTGATGGTACCTGGTGTATATATCTGGGGTGAGGAGCCTGGCTGGTATATGTCAGTAAGGCCGGTATACTCCCTGATACCTAGCAGTGCTCAGTACAGGCTGTGTGATGGTACCTGGTGTATATATCTGGGGTGAGGAGCCTGGCTGGTATATGTCGGTAAGGCGGGTATACCTCCTGATACCTAGCAGTGCTCAGTACAGGCTGTGTGATGGTACCTGGTGTATATATCTGGGGTGAGGAGCCTGGCTGGTATATGTCAGTAAGGCCGGTATACCTCCTGATACCTAGCAGTGCTCAGTACAGGCTGTGTGATGGTACCTGGTGTATATATCTGGGGTGAGGAGCCTGGCTGGTATATGTCAGTAAGGCCGGTATACCTCCTGATACCTAGCAGTGCTCAGTACAGGCTGTGTGATGGTACCTGGTGTATATATCTGGGGTGAGGAGCCTGGCTGGTATATGTCGGTAAGGCGGGTATACCTCCTGATACCTAGCAGTGCTCAGTACAGGCTGTGTGATGGTACCTGGTGTATATATCTGGGGTGAGGAGCCTGGCTGGTATATGTCAGTAAGGCGGCATACTCCCTGATGCCTAGCAGTGCTCAGTACAGGCTGTGTGATGGTACCTGGTGTATATATCTGGGGTGAGGAGCCTGGCTGGTATATGTCAGTAAGGCGGGTATACCTCCTGATACCTAGCAGTGCTCAGTACAGGCTGTGTGATGGTACCTGGTGTATATATCTGGGGTGAGGAGCCTGGCTGGTATATGTCAGTAAGGCGGGTATACCCCCTGATACCTAGCAGTGCTCAGTACAGGCTGTGTGATGGTACCTGGTGTATATATCTGGGGTGAGGAGCCTGGCTGGTATATGTCAGTAAGGCCGGCATACCTCCTGATACCTAGCAGTGCTCAGTACAGGCTGTGTGATGGTACCTGGTGTATATATCTGGGGTGGGGAGCCTGGCTGGTATATGTCAGTAAGGCGGGTATACCTCCTGATACCTAGCAGTGCTCAGTACAGGCTGTGTGATGGTACCTGGTGTATATATCTGGGGTGAGGAGCCTGGCTGGTATATGTCAGTAAGGCGGCATACCCTCTGTATACCTAGCAGTGCTCAGTACAGGCTGTGTGATGGTACCTGGTGTATATATCTGGGGTGGGGAGCCTGGCTGGTATATGTCAGTAAGGCGGGTATACCCCCTGATACCTAGCAGTGCTCAGTACAGGCTGTGTGATGGTACCTGGTGTATATATCTGGGGTGAGGAGCCTGGCTGGTATATGTCAGTAAGGCGGGTATACCTCCTGATACCTAGCAGTGCTCAGTACATTCTGTGTGATGGTACCTGGTGTATATATCTGGGGTGGGGAGCCTGGCTGGTATATGTCAGTAAGGCGGCATACCTCCTGATACCTAGCAGTGCTCAGTACAGGCTGTGTGATGGTACCTGGTGTATATATCTGGGGTGAGGAGCCTGGCTGGTATATGTCAGTAAGGCGGCATACTCCCTGATACCTAGCAGTGATCAGTACAGGCTGTGTGATGGTACCTGGTGTATATATCTGGGGTGAGGAGCCTGGCTGGTATATGTCAGTAAGGCGGCATACCCCCTGATACCTAGCAGTGCTCAGTACAGGCTGTGTGATGGTACCTGGTGTATATATCTGGGGTGAGGAGCCTGGCTGGTATATGTCAGTAAGACAGCATACCCCCTGATACCTAGCAGTGCTCAGTACAGGCTGTGTGATGGTACCTGGTGTATATATCTGGGGTGAGGAGTCTGGCTGGTATATGTCAGTAAGGCGGCATACTCCCTGATACCTAGCAGTGCTCAGTACAGGCTGTGTGATGGTACCTGGTGTATATATCTGGGGTGAGGAGTCTGGCTGGTATATGTCAGTAAGGCGGCATACTCCCTGATACCTAGCAGTATTCAGTACAGGCTGTGTGATGGTACCTGGTGTATATATCTGGGGTGGGGAGCCTGGCTGGTATATGTCAGTAAGGCGGCATACCCCCTGATACCTAGCAGTGCTCAGTACAGGCTGTGTGATGGTACCTGGTGTATATATGTGGGGTGAGGAGCCTGGCTGGTATATGTCAGTAAGGCCGGTATACCTCCTGATACCTAGCAGTGCTCAGTACAGGCTGTGTGATGGTACCTGGTGTATATATGTGGGGTGAGGAGCCTGGCTGGTATATGTCAGTAAGGCCGGCATACCTCCTGATACCTAGCAGTGCTCAGTACAGGCTGTGTGATGGTACCTGGTGTATATATCTGGGGTGGGGAGCTTGGCTGGTATATGTCAGTAAGGCCGGCATACCTCCTGATACCTAGCAGTGCTCAGTACAGGCTGTGTGATGGTACCTGGTGTATATATCTGGGGTGGGGAGTCTGGCTGGTATATGTCAGTAAGGCGGCATACCCTCTGTATACCTAGCAGTGCTCAGTACAGGCTGTGTGATGGTACCTGGTGTATATATCTGGGGTGGGGAGCCTGGCTGGTATATGTCAGTAAGGCGGGTATACCCCCTGATACCTAGCAGTGCTCAGTACAGGCTGTGTGATGGTACCTGGTGTATATATCTGGGGTGAGGAGCCTGGCTGGTATATGTCAGTAAGGCGGGTATACCTCCTGATACCTAGCAGTGCTCAGTACATTCTGTGTGATGGTACCTGGTGTATATATCTGGGGTGGGGAGCCTGGCTGGTATATGTCAGTAAGGCGGCATACCTCCTGATACCTAGCAGTGCTCAGTACAGGCTGTGTGATGGTACCTGGTGTATATATCTGGGGTGAGGAGCCTTGCTGGTATATGTCAGTAAGGCGGCATACTCCCTGATACCTAGCAGTGATCAGTACAGGCTGTGTGATGGTACCTGGTGTATATATCTGGGGTGAGGAGTCTGGCTGGTATATGTCAGTAAGGTGGTATACCCCCTGATACCTAGCAGTGCTCAGTACATTCTGTGTGATGGTACCTGGTGTATATATCTGGGGTGGGGAGCCTGGCTGGTATATGTCAGTAAGGCGGCATACCTCCTGATACCTAGCAGTGCTAAGTACAGGCTGTGTGATGGTACCTGGTGTATATATCTGGGGTGAGGAGCCTGGCTGGTATATGTCAGTAAGGCGGGTATACCCCCTGATACCTAGCAGTGCTCAGTACAGGCTGTGTGATGGTACCTGGTGTATATATCTGGGGTGGGGAGCCTGGCTGGTATATGTCAGTAAGGCCGGCATACTCCCTGATACCTAGCAGTGCTCAGTACAGGCTGTGTGATGGTACCTGGTGTATATATCTGGGGTGGGGAGCCTGGCTGGTATATGTCAGTAAGGTGGCATACCCCCTGATACCTAGCAGTGCTCAGTACAGGCTGTGTGATGGTACCTGGTGTATATATCTGGGGTGGGGAGCCTGGCTGGTATATGTCAGTAAGGCGGGTATACCCCCTGATACCTAGCAGTGCTCAGTACAGGCTGTGTGATGGTACCTGGTGTATATATCTGGGGTGGGGAGCCTGGCTGGTATATGTCAGTAAGGCCGGCATACCCCCTGATACCTAGCAGTGCTCAGTACAGGCTGTGTGATGGTACCTGGTGTATATATCTGGGGTGGGGAGCCTGGCTGGTATATGTCAGTAAGGCGGCATACCCCCTGATACCTAGCAGTGCTCAGTACAGGCTGTGTGATGGTACCTGGTGTATATATCTGGGGTGAGGAGCCTGGCTGGTATATGTCAGTAAGGCGGGCATACCCCCTGATACCTAGCAGTGCTCAGTACAGGCTGTGTGATGGTACCTGGTGTATATATCTGGGGTGAGGAGCCTGGCTGGTATAGGTCAGTAAGGCGGGTATACCTCCTGATACCTAGCAGTGCTCAGTACAGGCTGTGTGATGGTACCTGGTGTATATATCTGGGGTGGGGAGCCTGGCTGGTATATGTCAGTAAGGCGGCATACCCCCTGATACCTAGCAGTGCTCAGTACAGGCTGTGTGATGGTACCTGGTGTATATATCTGGGGTGAGGAGCCTGGCTGGTATATGTCAGTAAGGCGGGCATACCCCCTGATACCTAGCAGTGCTCAGTACAGGCTGTGTGATGGTACCTGGTGTATATATCTGGGGTGAGGAGCCTGGCTGGTATATGTCAGTAAAGCGGGTATACCTCCTGATACCTAGCAGTGCTCAGTACAGGCTGTGTGATGGTACCTGGTGTATATATCTGGGGTGAGGAGCCTGGCTGGTATATGTCAGTAAGGCGGGTATACCTCCTGATACCTAGCAGTGCTCAGTACAGGCTGTGTGATGGTACCTGGTGTATATATCTGGGGCGAGGAGCCTGGCTGGTATATGTCAGTAAGGCGGTATACCCCCTGATACCTAGCAGTGCTCAGTACAGGCTGTGTGATGGTACCTGGTGTATATATCTGGGGTGAGGAGCCTGGCTGGTATATGTCAGTAAGGCCGGCATACTCCCTGATACCTAGCAGTGCTCAGTACAGGCTGTGTGATGGTACCTGGTGTATATATCTGGGGTGAGGAGCCTGGCTGGTATATGTCAGTAAGGCGGGTATACCTCCTGATACCTAGCAGTGCTCAGTACAGGTTGTGTGATGGTACCTGGTGTATATATCTGGGGCGAGGAGCCTGGCTGGTATATGTCAGTAAGGCGGTATACCCCCTGATACCTAGCAGTGCTCAGTACAGGCTGTGTGATGGTACCTGGTGTATATATCTGGGGTGAGGAGCCTGGCTGGTATATGTCAGTAAGGCCGGCATACTCCCTGATACCTAGCAGTGCTCAGTACAGGCTGTGTGATGGTACCTGGTGTATATATCTGGGGTGAGGAGCCTGGCTGGTATATGTCAGTAAGGCCGGTATACTCCCTGATACCTAGCAGTGCTCAGTACAGGCTGTGTGATGGTACCTGGTGTATATATCTGGGGTGAGGAGCCTGGCTGGTATATGTCGGTAAGGCGGGTATACCTCCTGATACCTAGCAGTGCTCAGTACAGGCTGTGTGATGGTACCTGGTGTATATATCTGGGGTGAGGAGCCTGGCTGGTATATGTCAGTAAGGCCGGTATACCTCCTGATACCTAGCAGTGCTCAGTACAGGCTGTGTGATGGTACCTGGTGTATATATCTGGGGTGAGGAGCCTGGCTGGTATATGTCAGTAAGGCCGGTATACCTCCTGATACCTAGCAGTGCTCAGTACAGGCTGTGTGATGGTACCTGGTGTATATATCTGGGGTGAGGAGCCTGGCTGGTATATGTCGGTAAGGCGGGTATACCTCCTGATACCTAGCAGTGCTCAGTACAGGCTGTGTGATGGTACCTGGTGTATATATCTGGGGTGAGGAGCCTGGCTGGTATATGTCAGTAAGGCGGCATACTCCCTGATGCCTAGCAGTGCTCAGTACAGGCTGTGTGATGGTACCTGGTGTATATATCTGGGGTGAGGAGCCTGGCTGGTATATGTCAGTAAGGCGGGTATACCTCCTGATACCTAGCAGTGCTCAGTACAGGCTGTGTGATGGTACCTGGTGTATATATCTGGGGTGAGGAGCCTGGCTGGTATATGTCAGTAAGGCGGGTATACCCCCTGATACCTAGCAGTGCTCAGTACAGGCTGTGTGATGGTACCTGGTGTATATATCTGGGGTGAGGAGCCTGGCTGGTATATGTCAGTAAGGCCGGCATACCTCCTGATACCTAGCAGTGCTCAGTACAGGCTGTGTGATGGTACCTGGTGTATATATCTGGGGTGGGGAGCCTGGCTGGTATATGTCAGTAAGGCGGGTATACCTCCTGATACCTAGCAGTGCTCAGTACAGGCTGTGTGATGGTACCTGGTGTATATATCTGGGGTGAGGAGCCTGGCTGGTATATGTCAGTAAGGCGGCATACCCTCTGTATACCTAGCAGTGCTCAGTACAGGCTGTGTGATGGTACCTGGTGTATATATCTGGGGTGGGGAGCCTGGCTGGTATATGTCAGTAAGGCGGGTATACCCCCTGATACCTAGCAGTGCTCAGTACAGGCTGTGTGATGGTACCTGGTGTATATATCTGGGGTGAGGAGCCTGGCTGGTATATGTCAGTAAGGCGGGTATACCTCCTGATACCTAGCAGTGCTCAGTACATTCTGTGTGATGGTACCTGGTGTATATATCTGGGGTGGGGAGCCTGGCTGGTATATGTCAGTAAGGCGGCATACCTCCTGATACCTAGCAGTGCTCAGTACAGGCTGTGTGATGGTACCTGGTGTATATATCTGGGGTGAGGAGCCTGGCTGGTATATGTCAGTAAGGCGGCATACTCCCTGATACCTAGCAGTGATCAGTACAGGCTGTGTGATGGTACCTGGTGTATATATCTGGGGTGAGGAGCCTGGCTGGTATATGTCAGTAAGGCGGCATACCCCCTGATACCTAGCAGTGCTCAGTACAGGCTGTGTGATGGTACCTGGTGTATATATCTGGGGTGAGGAGCCTGGCTGGTATATGTCAGTAAGACAGCATACCCCCTGATACCTAGCAGTGCTCAGTACAGGCTGTGTGATGGTACCTGGTGTATATATCTGGGGTGAGGAGTCTGGCTGGTATATGTCAGTAAGGCGGCATACTCCCTGATACCTAGCAGTGCTCAGTACAGGCTGTGTGATGGTACCTGGTGTATATATCTGGGGTGAGGAGTCTGGCTGGTATATGTCAGTAAGGCGGCATACTCCCTGATACCTAGCAGTATTCAGTACAGGCTGTGTGATGGTACCTGGTGTATATATCTGGGGTGGGGAGCCTGGCTGGTATATGTCAGTAAGGCGGCATACCCCCTGATACCTAGCAGTGCTCAGTACAGGCTGTGTGATGGTACCTGGTGTATATATGTGGGGTGAGGAGCCTGGCTGGTATATGTCAGTAAGGCCGGTATACCTCCTGATACCTAGCAGTGCTCAGTACAGGCTGTGTGATGGTACCTGGTGTATATATGTGGGGTGAGGAGCCTGGCTGGTATATGTCAGTAAGGCGGCATACTCCCTGATACCTAGCAGTATTCAGTACAGGCTGTGTGATGGTACCTGGTGTATATATCTGGGGTGGGGAGCCTGGCTGGTATATGTCAGTAAGGCGGCATACCCCCTGATACCTAGCAGTGCTCAGTACAGGCTGTGTGATGGTACCTGGTGTATATATGTGGGGTGAGGAGCCTGGCTGGTATATGTCAGTAAGGCCGGTATACCTCCTGATACCTAGCAGTGCTCAGTACAGGCTGTGTGATGGTACCTGGTGTATATATGTGGGGTGAGGAGCCTGGCTGGTATATGTCAGTAAGGCCGGCATACCTCCTGATACCTAGCAGTGCTCAGTACAGGCTGTGTGATGGTACCTGGTGTATATATCTGGGGTGAGGAGCCTTGCTGGTATATGTCAGTAAGGCGGCATACTCCCTGATACCTAGCAGTGATCAGTACAGGCTGTGTGATGGTACCTGGTGTATATATCTGGGGTGAGGAGTCTGGCTGGTATATGTCAGTAAGGTGGTATACCCCCTGATACCTAGCAGTACTCAGTACAGGCTGTGTGATGGTACCTGGTGTATATATCTGTGGTGGGGAGCCTGGCTGGTATATGTCAGTAAGGCGGCATACCTCCTGATACCTAGCAGTGCTCAGTACAGGCTGTGTGATGGTACCTGGTGTATATATCTGGGGTGAGGAGCCTGGCTGGTATATGTCAGTAAGGCGGCATACCTCCTGATACCTAGCAGTGCTCAGTACAGGCTGTGTGATGGTACCTGGTGTATATATCTGGGGTGAGGAGCCTGGCTGGTATATGTCAGTAAGGCGGTATACCTCCTGATACCTAGCAGTGCTCAGTACATTCTGTGTGATGGTACCTGGTGTATATATCTGGGGTGAGGAGCCTGGCTGGTATATGTCAGTAAGGCCGGCATACCCCCTGATACCTAGCAGTGCTCAGTACAGGCTGTGTGATGGTACCTGGTGTATATATCTGGGGTGAGGAGCCTGGCTGGTATATGTCAGTAAGGCCGGTATACCTCCTGATACCTAGCAGTGCTCAGTACAGGCTGTGTGATGGTACCTGGTATATATATCTGGGGTGAGGAGCCTGGCTGGTATATGTCAGTAAGGCGGCATACCTCCTGATACCTAGCAGTGCTCAGTACAGGCTGTGTGATGGTACCTGGTGTATATATCTGGGGTGAGGAGCCTGGCTGGTATATGTCAGTAAGGCCGGCATACCCCCTGATACCTAGCAGTGCTCAGTACAAGCTGTGTGATGGTACCTGGTATATATATCTGGGGTGAGGAGCCTGGCTGGTATATGTCAGTAAGGCCGGCATACTCCCTGTATACCTAGCAGTGCTCAGTACAGGCTGTG
>NW_026969753.1:0-28814 GCF_028390025.1 Pseudophryne corroboree
GAGGAGGACGAGAGTCACAGAGAGAGGAGGACGAGCGTCACAGAGAGAGGAGGTCACAGAGAGAGGAGGACGAGAGTCACAGAGAGAAAAGGACGAGCGTCACAGAGAGAAAAGGACGAGCGTCACAGAGAGAAAAGGACGAGCGTCACAGAGAGAGGACAAGAGTCACAGAGAGAGGAGGACGAGATTCACAGAGAGAGGAGGGACGAGAGTCACAGAGAGAGGAGGACGAGAGTCACAGAGAGAGAAGGACGAGAGTCACAGAGAGAGGAGGTGAGTAACAGAGAGAGGAGGTGAGTAACAGAGAGAGGAGGTGAGTAACAGAGAGAGGAGGTGAGTAACAGAGAGAGGAGGTGAGTAATAGAGAGAGGAGGTGAGTAACAGAGAGAGGATGAGAGTCACAGATAGAGAAGGTGAGTAACAGAGAGAGGATGAGAGTCACAGATAGAGGAGGTGAGTAACAGAGAGAGGATGAGACTCACAGAGAGAGGAGGACGAGAGTCACAGAGAGAGGAGGACGAGAGTCACAGAGAGAGGAGGACGGGAGTCACAGAGAGAGGAGGACGGGAGTCACAGAGAGAGGAGGACGGGAGTCACAGAGAGAGGAGGACGAGAGTCCCAGAGAGAGGAGGTCACAGAGAGAGGAGGACGAGAGTCCCAGAGAGAGGAGGACGAGCGTCCCAGAGAGAGGAGGACGAGCGTCCCAGAGAGAGGAGGACGAGCGTCCCAGAGAGAGGAGGACGAGCGTCCCAGAGAGAGGAGGACGAGCGTCCCAGAGAGGAGGACGAGCGTCCCAGAGAGAGGAGGACGAGCGTCACAGAGAGAGGAGGACGAGAGTCACAGAGAGAGGAGGACGAGCGTCCCAGAGAGAGGAGGACGAGCGTCACAGAGAGAGGAGGACGAGCGTCACAGAGAGAGGACAAAAGTCACAGAGAGAGGAGGACGAGCGTCCCAGAGAGAGGAGGACGAGCGTCCCAGAGAGAGGAGGACGAGCGTCACAGAGAGAAAAGGACGAGCGTCACAGAGAGAGGACGAGCGTCACAGAGAGAGGACGAGCGTCACAGAGAGAGGAGGACGAGCGTCACAGAGAGAGGAGGACGAGCGTCCCAGAGAAAGGAGGACGAGCGTCCCAGAGAGAGGAGGACGAGCGTCACAGAGAGAGGAGGACGAGCGTCACAGAGAGAGGAGGACGAGCGTCACAGAGAGAGGACGACGAGCGTCACAGAGAGAGGAGGACGAGCGTCACAGAGAGAGGAGGACGAGCGTCACAGAGAGAGGACGAGCGTCACAGAGAGAGGAGGACGAGCGTCACAGAGAAAGGAGGACGAGCGTCCCAGAGAGAGGAGGACGAGCATCACAGAGAGAGGAGGACGAGAGTCACAGAGAGAGGAGGACGAGCGTCACAGAGAGAGGAGGACGAGAGTCCCAGAGAGAGGAGGTCACAGAGAGAGGAGGACGAGCGTCACAGAGAGAGGACAAGAGTCACAGAGACAGGAGGACGAGAGTCACAGAGAGAAAAGGACGAGAGTCACAGAGATAAAAGGACGAGAGTCACAGAGAGAGGACAAGAGTCACAGAGAGAGGAGGACGAGCGTCACAGAGAGAGGAGGACGAGCGTCACAGAGAGAGGACAAGAGTCACAGAGAGAGGAGGACGAGCGTCACAGAGAGAGGACAAGAATCACAGAGAGAGGAGGACGAGCGTCACAGAGAGAGGAGGACGAGCGTCCCAGAGAGAGGAGGACGAGCGTCCCAGAGAGAGGAGGACGAGAGTCCCAGAGAGAGGAGGACGAGAGTCCCAGAGAGAGGAGGACGAGAGTCCCAGAGAGAGGAGGACGAGAGTCCCAGAGAGAGGAGGACGAGAGTCCCAGAGAGAGGAGGACGAGAGTCCCAGAGAGAGGAGGACGAGAGTCCCAGAGAGAGGAGGACGAGAGTCCCAGAGAGAGGAGGACGAGAGTCCCAGAGAGAGGAGGACGAGAGTCCCAGAGAGAGGAGGACGAGCGTCCCAGAGAAAGGAGGACGAGCGTCCCAGAGAGAGGAGGACTAGAGTCCCAGAGAGAGGAGGACGAGCGTCACAGAGAGAGGAGGACGAGAGTCACAGACAGAGGAGGTGAGTCACAGAGAGAGGAGGACGAGAGTCACAGAGAGAGGAGGACGAGAGTCACAGAGAGAGGAGGACGAGAGTCACAGAGAGAGGAGGTGAGTCACAGAGAGAAAAGGACGAGAGTCAGAGAGAAAAGGACGACAGTCACAGACAGAGGAGGATGAGAGTCACAGAGAGAGGAGGACGAGAGTCACAGACAGAGGAGGTGAGTCACAGAGAGAGGAGGACGAGAGTCACAGAGAGAAAAGGACGAGCGTCACAGAGAGAAAAGGACGAGCGTCACAGAGAGAAAAGGACGAGCGTCACAGAGAGAAAAGGACGAGCGTCACAGAGAGAGGACAAGAGTCACAGAGAGAGGAGGACGAGCGTCCCAGAGAGAGGAGGACGAGCGTCCCAGAGAGAGGAGGACGAGCATCACAGAGAGAGGAGGACGAGAGTCACAGAGAGAGGAGGACGAGAGTCCCAGAGAGAGGAGGTCACAGAGAGAGGAGGACGAGAGTCCCAGAGAAAGGAGGACGAGAGTCACAGAGAGAGGACAAGAGTCACAGAGAGAGGAGGACGAGCGTCACAGAGAGAGGAGGACGAGCGTCACAGAGAGAGGAGGACGAGCGTCACAGAGAGAGGACAAGAGTCACAGAGAGAGGAGGACGAGCGTCACAGAGAGAGGACAAGAGTCACAGAGAGAGGAGGACGAGCGTCACAGAGAGAGGACAAGAATCACAGAGAGAGGAGGACGAGAGTCACAGAGAGAAAAGGACGAGAGTCACAGAGAGAGGAGGACGAGCGTCCCAGTGAGCGGAGGACGAAAGTCACAGAGAGAGGAGGACGAGAGTCACAGAGAGAGGAGGACGAGAGTCCCAGAGAGAGGAGGACGAGAGTCCCAGAGAGAGGAGGACGAGAGTCCGGAGGACGAGAGTCCCAGAGAGAGGAGGACGAGAGTCCGGAGGACGAGAGTCCCAGAGAGAGGAGGACGAGAGTCCCAGAGAGAGGAGGACGAGAGTCCCAGAGAGAGGAGGACGAGAGTCCGGAGGACGAGAGTCCCAGAGAGAGGAGGACGAGAGTCCCAGAGAGAGGAGGACGAGAGTCCCAGAGAGAGGAGGACGAGAGTCCCAGAGAGAGGAGGACGAGAGTCCCAGAGAGAGGAGGACGAGCGTCACAGAGAGAGGAGGACGAGCGTCACAGAGAGAGGACAAAAGTCACAGAGAGAGGAGGACGAGCGTCCCAGAGAGAGGAGGACGAGCGTCACAGAGAGAGGAGGACGAGCGTCACAGAGAGAGGACAAAAGTCACAGAGAGAGGAGGACGAGCGTCACAGAGAGAGGAGGTCACAGAGAGAGGAGGTCACAGAGAGAGGAGGACAAGAGTCACAGAGAGAGGAGGACTAGAGTCACAGAAAGAAAAGGACGAGAGTCCCAGAGAGAGGAGGACGAGAGTCCCAGAGAGAGGAGGACGAGAGTCCCAGAGAGAGGAGGACGAGAGTCCCAGAGAGAGGAGGACGAGAGTCCCAGAGAGAGGAGGACGAGAGTCCCAGAGAGAGGAGGACGAGAGTCCCAGAGAGAGGAGGACGAGAGTCCCAGAGAGAGGAGGACGAGCGTCCCAGAGAGAGGAGGACGAGCGTCCCAGAGAGAGGAGGACGAGCGTCCCAGAGAGAGGAGGACGAGCGTCACAGAGAGAAGGACGAGCGTCACAGAGAGAAAAGGACGAGCGTCACAGAGAGAGGACGAGCGTCACAGAGAGAGGAGGACGAGCGTCACAGAGAGAGGAGGACGAGCGTCCCAGAGAAAGGAGGACGAGCGTCCCAGAGAGAGGAGGACGAGCGTCACAGAGAGAGGAGGACGAGCGTCACAGAGAGAGGAGGACGAGCGTCACAGAGAGAGGAGGACGAGCGTCACAGAGAGAGGAGGACGAGCGTCTCAGAGAGAGGAGGACGAGAGTCCCAGAGAGAGGAGGTCACAGAGAGAGGAGGACGAGAGTCACAGAGAGAGGAGGACGAGAGTCACAGAGAGAGGAGGACGAGAGTCACAGAGAGAGGAGGACGAGCGTCACAGAGAGAGGAGGACGAGAGTCACAGAGAGAGGAGGACGAGCGTCACAGAGAGAGGAGGTCACAGAGAGAGGAGGACGAGAGTCACAGAGAGAAAAGGACGAGCGTCACAGAGAGAAAAGGACGAGCGTCACAGAGAGAAAAGGACGAGCGTCACAGAGAGAGGACAAGAGTCACAGAGAGAGGAGGACAAGATTCACAGAGAGAGGAGGACGAGAGTCACAGAGAGAGGAGGACGAGAGTCACAGAGAGAGAAGGACGAGAGTCACAGAGAGAGGAGGTGAGTAACAGAGAGAGGAGGTGAGTAACAGAGAGAGGAGGTGAGTAACAGAGAGAGGAGGTGAGTAACAGAGAGAGGAGGTGAGTAACAGAGAGAGGAGGTGAGTAACAGAGAGGAGGTGAGTAATAGAGAGAGGAGGTGAGTAACAGAGAGAGGATGAGAGTCACAGATAGAGAAGGTGAGTAACAGAGAGAGGATGAGAGTCACAGATAGAGGAGGTGAGTAACAGAGAGAGGATGAGACTCACAGAGAGAGGAGGACGAGACTCACAGAGAGAGGAGGACGAGAGTCACAGAGAGAGAAGGACGAGAGTCACAGAGAGAGAAGGACGAGAGTCACAGAGAGAGGAGGACGAGAGTCACAGAGAGAGGAGGACGAGAGTCACAGAGAGAGGAGGACGAGAGTCACAGAGAGAGGAGGACGAGAGTCACAGAGAGAGGAGGACGAGAGTCACAGAGAGAGGAGGACGGGAGTCACAGAGAGAGGAGGACGGGAGTCACAGAGAGAGGAGGACGGGAGTCACAGAGAGAGGAGGACGAGAGTCCCAGAGAGAGGAGGTCACAGAGAGAGGAGGACGAGAGTCCCAGAGAAAGGAGGACGAGCGTCCCAGAGAGAGGACGATCAGCGTCACAGAGAGAGGAGGACGAGCGTCACAGAGAGAGGACGACGAGCGTCACAGAGAGAGGAGGACGAGCGTCACAGAGAGAGGAGGACGAGCGTCACAGAGAGAGGACGAGCGTCACAGAGAGAGGAGGACGAGCGTCACAGAGAAAGGAGGACGAGCGTCCCAGAGAGAGGAGGACGAGCATCACAGAGAGAGGAGGACGAGAGTCACAGAGAGAGGAGGACGAGCGTCACAGAGAGAGGAGGACGAGAGTCCCAGAGAGAGGAGGTCACAGAGAGAGGAGGACGAGCGTCACAGAGAGAGGACAAGAGTCACAGAGACAGGAGGACGAGAGTCACAGAGAGAAAAGGACGAGAGTCACAGAGATAAAAGGACGAGAGTCACAGAGAGAGGACAAGAGTCACAGAGAGAGGAGGACGAGCGTCACAGAGAGAGGAGGACGAGCGTCACAGAGAGAGGACAAGAGTCACAGAGAGAGGAGGACGAGCGTCACAGAGAGAGGACAAGAATCACAGAGAGAGGAGGACGAGAGTCACAGAGAGAGGAGGACGAGCGTCCCAGAGAGAGGAGGACGAGAGTCCCAGAGAGAGGAGGACGAGAGTCCCAGAGAGAGGAGGACGAGAGTCCCAGAGAGAGGAGGACGAGAGTCCCAGAGAGAGGAGGACGAGAGTCCCAGAGAGAGGAGGACGAGAGTCCCAGAGAGAGGAGGACGAGAGTCCCAGAGAGAGGAGGACGAGAGTCCCAGAGAGAGGAGGACGAGAGTCCCAGAGAGAGGAGGACGAGAGTCCCAGAGAGAGGAGGACGAGAGTCCCAGAGAGAGGAGGACGAGCGTCCCAGAGAGAGGAGGACGAGCGTCCCAGAGAGAGGAGGACTAGAGTCCCAGAGAGAGGAGGACGAGCGTCACAGAGAGAGGAGGACGAGAGTCACAGACAGAGGAGGTGAGTCACAGAGAGAGGAGGACGAGAGTCACAGAGAGAGGAGGACGAGAGTCACAGAGAGAGGAGGACGAGAGTCACAGAGAGAGGAGGTGAGTCACAGAGAGAAAAGGACGAGAGTCAGAGAGAAAAGGACGACAGTCACAGACAGAGGAGGATGAGAGTCACAGAGAGAGGAGGACGAGAGTCACAGACAGAGGAGGTGAGTCACAGAGAGAGGAGGACGAGAGTCACAGAGAGAGGAGGACGAGAGTCACAGAGAGAGGAGGTGAGTCACAGAGAGAAAAGGACGAGAGTCAGAGAGAAAAGGACGACAGTCACAGACAGAGGAGGATGAGAGTCACAGAGAGAGGAGGATGAGAGTCACAGAGAGAGGATGACGAGAGTCACAGAGAGAGGAGGACGAGAGTCACAGAGAGAGGAGGACGAGAGTCACAGAGAGAGGAGGACGAGAGTCACAGAGAGAGGAGGACGAGAGTCACAGAGAGAGGAGGACGAGAGTCACAGAGAGAGGAGGACGAGAGTCACAGAGAGAGGAGGACGAGAGTCACAGAGAGAGGAGGACGAGAGTCACAGAGAGAGGAGGACGAGCGTCCCAGAGAGAGGAGGTGAGTAACAGAGAGAGGAGGACGAGTCACAGAGAGAGGAGGACGAGCGTCACAGAGAGAAAAGGACGAGCGTCACAGAGAGAGGACAAGAGTCACAGAGAGAGGAGGACAAGATTCACAGAGAGAGGAGGACGAGAGTCACAGAGAGAGGAGGACGAGAGTCACAGAGAGAGAAGGACGAGAGTCACAGAGAGAGGAGGTGAGTAACAGAGAGAGGAGGTGAGTAACAGAGAGAGGAGGTGAGTAACAGAGAGAGGAGGTGAGTAACAGAGAGAGGAGGTGAGTAACAGAGAGAGGAGGTGAGTAACAGAGAGGAGGTGAGTAATAGAGAGAGGAGGTGAGTAACAGAGAGAGGATGAGAGTCACAGATAGAGAAGGTGAGTAACAGAGAGAGGATGAGAGTCACAGATAGAGGAGGTGAGTAACAGAGAGAGGATGAGACTCACAGAGAGAGGAGGACGAGACTCACAGAGAGAGGAGGACGAGAGTCACAGAGAGAGAAGGACGAGAGTCACAGAGAGAGAAGGACGAGAGTCACAGAGAGAGGAGGACGAGAGTCACAGAGAGAGGAGGACGAGAGTCACAGAGAGAGGAGGACGAGAGTCACAGAGAGAGGAGGACGAGAGTCACAGAGAGAGGAGGACGAGAGTCACAGAGAGAGGAGGACGGGAGTCACAGAGAGAGGAGGACGGGAGTCACAGAGAGAGGAGGACGGGAGTCACAGAGAGAGGAGGACGAGAGTCCCAGAGAGAGGAGGTCACAGAGAGAGGAGGACGAGAGTCCCAGAGAAAGGAGGACGAGCGTCCCAGAGAGAGGACGATCAGCGTCACAGAGAGAGGAGGACGAGCGTCACAGAGAGAGGACGACGAGCGTCACAGAGAGAGGAGGACGAGCGTCACAGAGAGAGGAGGACGAGCGTCACAGAGAGAGGACGAGCGTCACAGAGAGAGGAGGACGAGCGTCACAGAGAAAGGAGGACGAGCGTCCCAGAGAGAGGAGGACGAGCATCACAGAGAGAGGAGGACGAGAGTCACAGAGAGAGGAGGACGAGCGTCACAGAGAGAGGAGGACGAGAGTCCCAGAGAGAGGAGGTCACAGAGAGAGGAGGACGAGCGTCACAGAGAGAGGACAAGAGTCACAGAGACAGGAGGACGAGAGTCACAGAGAGAAAAGGACGAGAGTCACAGAGATAAAAGGACGAGAGTCACAGAGAGAGGACAAGAGTCACAGAGAGAGGAGGACGAGCGTCACAGAGAGAGGAGGACGAGCGTCACAGAGAGAGGACAAGAGTCACAGAGAGAGGAGGACGAGCGTCACAGAGAGAGGACAAGAATCACAGAGAGAGGAGGACGAGAGTCACAGAGAGAGGAGGACGAGCGTCCCAGAGAGAGGAGGACGAGAGTCCCAGAGAGAGGAGGACGAGAGTCCCAGAGAGAGGAGGACGAGAGTCCCAGAGAGAGGAGGACGAGAGTCCCAGAGAGAGGAGGACGAGAGTCCCAGAGAGAGGAGGACGAGAGTCCCAGAGAGAGGAGGACGAGAGTCCCAGAGAGAGGAGGACGAGAGTCCCAGAGAGAGGAGGACGAGAGTCCCAGAGAGAGGAGGACGAGAGTCCCAGAGAGAGGAGGACGAGAGTCCCAGAGAGAGGAGGACGAGCGTCCCAGAGAGAGGAGGACGAGCGTCCCAGAGAGAGGAGGACTAGAGTCCCAGAGAGAGGAGGACGAGCGTCACAGAGAGAGGAGGACGAGAGTCACAGACAGAGGAGGTGAGTCACAGAGAGAGGAGGACGAGAGTCACAGAGAGAGGAGGACGAGAGTCACAGAGAGAGGAGGACGAGAGTCACAGAGAGAGGAGGTGAGTCACAGAGAGAAAAGGACGAGAGTCAGAGAGAAAAGGACGACAGTCACAGACAGAGGAGGATGAGAGTCACAGAGAGAGGAGGACGAGAGTCACAGACAGAGGAGGTGAGTCACAGAGAGAGGAGGACGAGAGTCACAGAGAGAGGAGGACGAGAGTCACAGAGAGAGGAGGTGAGTCACAGAGAGAAAAGGACGAGAGTCAGAGAGAAAAGGACGACAGTCACAGACAGAGGAGGATGAGAGTCACAGAGAGAGGAGGATGAGAGTCACAGAGAGAGGATGACGAGAGTCACAGAGAGAGGAGGACGAGAGTCACAGAGAGAGGAGGACGAGAGTCACAGAGAGAGGAGGACGAGAGTCACAGAGAGAGGAGGACGAGAGTCACAGAGAGAGGAGGACGAGAGTCACAGAGAGAGGAGGACGAGAGTCACAGAGAGAGGAGGACGAGAGTCACAGAGAGAGGAGGACGAGAGTCACAGAGAGAGGAGGACGAGCGTCCCAGAGAGAGGAGGTGAGTAACAGAGAGAGGAGGACGAGTCACAGAGAGAGGAGGACGAGAGTCACAGAGAGAGGAGGACGAGAGTCACAGACAGAGGAGGTGAGTCACAGACAGAGGAGGTGAGTCACAGGCAGAGGAGGTGAGTCACAGGCAGAGGAGGTGAGTCACAGGCAGAGGAGGTGAGTCACAGGCAGAGGAGGTGAGTCACAGGCAGAGGAGGACGAGAGTCACAGAGAGAGGAGGTGAGTAACAGAGAGGAGGACGAGCGTCCCAGACAGAGGAGGACGAGCGTCCCAGAGAGAGGAGGACGAGAGTCACAGAGAGAGGAGGACGAGAGTCACAGAGAGAGGAGGACGAGAGTCACAGAGAGAGGAGGACGAGAGTCACAGAGAGAGGAGGACGAGAGTCACAGAGAGAGGAGGACGAGAGTCACAGAGAGAGGAGGTGAGTAACAGAGAGAAGAGGGCGAGAGTCACAGAGAGGAGGTGATTAGCAGTGAGGAGGATGAGGCACATGTTACTCACTGGGACATGCTGCTTGGCAGGGAGTGGAACCTCAAAGGGAATGTCTGTGTATTGAAAATCTGTGTGATCCAGGGCATCTAGACTTCCCTCTTCAATGGCCTGTAGAACAGATAATATACGTTACTAGCACAAGGTCCCCTCTTTCCAGTCTCTGAAGGTCTCCCTGGAGAGAGGATACACCATGCAGTGCCCTACACCCGTCACTGCACCTACATTATTACACCATGCAGACATACTTACATCTACGAGGTCCAGAAACCTGTTCAGGAAGATGAACGCTGAGTTTTCCCAGCCTATTACCTGCCGAGGAGAGAGAGACAGCGTATTACACACACAGGCCGGGGAAGAGACACCCTGAGTACACACAGAGAGGTACACACAACCCGGGGGAAAGACACCCTGAGTACACACAGACCGGGGAAGAGGCACCCTGAGTACAAACAGAGAGGTACACACAGCCCGGGGGAAAGAGACACCCCGAGTACACACAGAGAGGTACACAGGCCGGGGGGAAGAGACACCCTGAGTACACACAGAGAGGTACACACAGCCGGGGGGAAGAGACACCCTGAGTACACACAGAGAGGTACACACAGCCCGGGGGAAGAGACACCCTGAGTACACACAGAGAGATACACACAGGCCGGGGGGAAGAGACACCCTGAGTACACACAGAGAGGTACACAGGCCGGGGGGGAAGAGACACCCTGAGTACACACAGAGAGGTACACACAGGCCGGGGGAAAGAGACACCCTGAGTACACACAGAGAGGTAGACACAGGCCGGGGGGAAGAGACACCCTGAGTACACCCAGAGAGGTACAAACAGCCCGGGGGAAAGAGACACCCTGAGTACACACAAAGAGGTACACACAGCCCGGGGGAAAGAGACACCCTGAGTACACACAGAGATACACAGGCCGGGGGAAGAGACACCCTGAGTACACACAGACCGGGGGAGAGACACTCTGAGTACACACAGAGAGGTACACACAGGCCGGGGGAAAGAGACACCCTGAGTACACACAGAGAGGTAGACACAGGTCGGGGGAGACACACCCGGAGTACACACAGACCGGGGGGAAGAGACACCCCAAGTACACACAGAGGTAGACACAGGCCGGGGGGAGAGCCTCCCTGAGTACACACAGAGAGGTACACACAGCCCGGGGGAAAGAGACACCCTGAGTACACACAGAGAGGTACACAGGCTGGGGGAAGAGACACCCTGAGTACACACAGAGAGGTAGACACAGGCCGGGGGAGAGCCACCCCGAGTACACACACAGAGGTACACACAGACCGGGGGAGAGGCACCCCGAGTACACACAGAGAGGTAGACACAGGCCGGGGGAGAGCCACCCTGAGTACACACAGACCGGGGGAGAGACACCCTGAGTACACACAGAGAGGTAGACACAGGCCGGGGGAAGAGACACCCTGAGTACACATAGACCGGGGGAAGAGACACCCTGAGTACACACAGAGGTACACACAGGCCGGGGGAAGAGACACCCTGAGTACACACAGACCGGGGGAGAGGCACCCTGAGTACACACAGAGAGGTACACAGGCCGGGTGGAAGAGATACCCTGAGTACACGCAGACCGGGGAAGGGGCACCCTGAGTACACACAGGAGGTACACACAGGCCGGGGGAAGAGACACCCTGAGTACACACAGACCGGGGAAGAGGCACCCTGAGTACACACAGAGAGGTACACACAGGCCGGGGGGAAGAGCCACCCTGAGTACACACAGAGAGGTACACAGGCCGGGGGGAAGAGACACCCTGAGTACACACAGATAGGTATACACAGGCCGGGGGAGAGACAACCCGAGTACACACAGAGAGGTAGACACAGACCGGGGGAGAGGCACCCTGAGTACACACAGAGAGGTAGACACAGACCGGGGGAGAGGCACCCTGAGTACACACAGAGAGGTAGACACAGGCCGGGGTAGAGACACCCTGAGTACACACAGACCGGGGGAGAGGCACCCTGAGTACACATAGACCGGGGCAGAGACACCCTGAGTACACACAGAGAGGTACACAGGCCGGGGGAAAGAGACACCCTGAGTACACACAGAGAGGTAGACACAGGCCGGGGGAGAGGCACCCTGAGTACACACAGAGAGGTAGACACAGACCGGGGGAGAGGCACCCCGAGTACACACAGAGAGAGGTAGACACAGGCCGGGGGAGAGACACCCCAAGTACACACAGAGAGGTAGACACAGACCGGGGGAGAGGCACCCTGAGTACACACAGAGAGGTAGACAAAGACCGGAAGAGAGGCACCCTGAGTACACACACAGAGGTACACACAGGCCGGGGGAAGAGACACCCTGAGTACACACAGAGGTACACACAGGCCGGGGGAAGAGACACCCTGAGTACACACAGACCGGGGGAGAGGCACCCTGAGTACACATAGACCGGGGGAGAGACACCCTGAGTACACACACAGAGGTACACACAGGCCGGGGGAGAGACACCCTGAGTACACACAGAGAGGTACACACAGGCCGGGGGAGAGACACCCTGAGTATACACAGACCAGGGGAGAGGCACCCTGAGTACAAACAGAGAGGTACACAGGCCGGGTTGAAGAGACACCCTGAGTACACGCAGACCGAGGGAGAGGCACCCTGAGTACACACAGAGGTACACACAGGCCGGGGGAAGAGACACCCTGAGTACACACAGACCGGGGAAGAGGCACCCTGGGTACACACAGAGAGGTACACACAGGCCGGGGGGAACAGACACCCTGAGTACACACAGAGAGGTAGACAAAGGCCGGGGGGAAGAGACACCCTGAGTACACACAGAGAGGTACACACAGGCCGGGGGAGAGACACCCTGAGTACACACAGAGAGGTACACACAGGCCGGGGGAGAGACACCCTGAGTACACACAGAGAGGTACACACAGGCCGGGGGAGAGACACCCTGAGTACACACATACCGGGGGGAAGAGACACCCTGAGTACACACAGAGAGGTAGACAGAGGTCGGGGGGGAGAGACACCCTGAGTACACACAGAGAGGTAGACACAGACCGGGGGAGAGGCACCCTGAGTACACACACAGAGGTACACACAGGCCGGGGGAAGAGACACCCTGAGTACACACAGAGGTACACACAGGCCGGGGGAAGAGACACCCTGAGTACACACAGACCGGGGGAGAGGCACCCTGAGTACACATAGACCGGGGGAGAGACACCCTGAGTACACACACAGAGGTACACACAGGCCGGGGGGAGAGCCACTCTGAGTACACACAGAGGTACACACAGGCCGGGGGAAGAGACACCCTGAGTACACACAGGCCGGGGGAAGAGACACCCTGAGTACACACAGACCGGGGGAGAGGCACCCTGAGTACACACAGAGAGGTACACAGGCCGGGTGGAAGAGACACCCTGAGTACACGCAGACCGGGGGAGAGGCACCCTGAGTACACACAGGCCGGGGGAAGAGACACCCTGAGTACACACAGACCGGGGAAGAGGCACCCTGAGTACACACAGGCCGGGGGGGGAAGAGACACCCTGAGTACACACAGAGAGGTACACAGGCCGGGGGGAAGAGACACCCTGAGTACACACAGAGAGGTACACACAGGCCGGGGGAGAGACACCCTGAGTACACACAGAGAGGTACACACAGGCCGGGGGAGAGACACCCTGAGTACACACAGACCGGGGGAGAGGCACCCTGAGTACACACAGAGAGGTACACAGGCCGGGTGGAAGAGACACCCTGAGTACACGCAGAGGTACACACAGGCCGGGGGAAGAGACACCCTGAGTACACACAGACCGGGGAAGAGGCACCCTGAGTACACACAGAGAGGTACACACAGGCCGGGGGGAACAGACACCCTGAGTACACACAGAGAGGTAGACAAAGGCCGGGGGGAAGAGACACCCTGAGTACACACAGAGAGGTACACACAGGCCGGGGGAGAGACACCCTGAGTACACACAGGCCGGGGGAGAGACACCCTGAGTACACACAGAGAGGTAGACAAAGGCCGGGGGAGAGACACCCTGAGTACACACAGGCCGGGGGAGAGACACCCTGAGTACACACAGAGAGGTAGACAAAGGCCGGGGGGAAGAGACACCCTGAGTACACACAGAGAGGTACACACAGACCGGGGGGAAGAGACACCCTGAGTACACACAGAGAGGTAGACAAAGGCCGGGGGGAAGAGACACCCTGAGTACACACAGAGAGGTAGACAAAGGCCGGGGGGAAGAGACACCCTGAGTACACACAGAGAGGTACACACAGACCGGGGGGAAGAGACACCCTGAGTACACACAGAGAGGTAGACACAGGTCGGGGGGAGAGACACCCTGAGTACACACAGAGAGGTAGACACAGACCGGGGGAGAGGCACCCTGAGTACACACACACACAGAGGTACACACAGGCCGGGGGAAGAGACACCCTGAGTACACACAGAGGTACACACAGGCCGGGGGAAGAGACACCCTGAGTACACACAGACCGGGGGAGTGACACCCTGAGTACACACAGAGGTACACACAGGCCGGGGGAAGAGACACCCTGAGTACACACAGGCCGGGGGAAGAGACACCCTGAGTACACACAGACCGGGGGAGAGGCACCCTGAGTACACACAGAGGTACACACAGGCCGGGGGAAGAGACACCCCGAGTACACACAGACCGGGGAAGAGGCACCCTGAGTACACACAGGCCGGGGGGAAGAGACACCCTGAGTACACACAGAGAGGTACACAGGCCAGGGGGAAGAGACACCCTGAGTACACACAGAGAGGTACACACAGGCCGGGGGAGAGACACCCTGAGTACACACAGAGAGGTACACACAGGCCGGGGGAGAGACACCCTGAGTACACACAGAGAGGTACACAGGCCGAGTGGAAGAGACACCCTGAGTACACGCAGACCGGGGGAGAGGCACCCTGAGTACACACAGAGGTACACACAGGCCGGGGGAAGAGACACCCTGAGTACACAAAGACCGGGGAAGAGGCACCCTGAGTAAACACAGAGAGGTACACACAGGCCGGAGGGAAGAGACACCCTGAGTACACACAGAGAGGTTGACAAAGGCCGGGGGAAGAGACACCCTGAGTACACACAGAGAGGTACACACAGGCCGGGGGAGAGACACCCTGAGTACACACAGAGAGGTACACACAGGCCGGGGGAGAGACACCCTGAGTACACACAGAGAGGTAGACACAGGCCGGGGGAGAGGCACCCTGAGTACACACACAGAGGTACACACAGGCCGGGGGAAGAGACACCCTGAGTACACACAGAGGTAGACACAGGCCGGGGGAAGAGACACCCTGAGTACACACAGAGAGGTAGACACAGGCCGGGGGGGGGGGGGGGGGGGGACACCCTGAGTACACACAGAGAGGTACACACAGGCCGGGGGAAAGAGACACCCTGAGTACACACAGAGAGGTAGACACAGGCACATAAAGAGACAGATACAGGCTGAGGAGAGACATTTTGATTACATGGAAATAGGAAATGAGAAGTAGAGAGACATCCCGGGATGTGTGTGACAGACATGTACAGAATATCACACACACACAATGACATACGGACAATACCTTAGCGGCCATTCCAGCCTCATAGAAAGCCTTGTCCGCAGGCAGCAGATCTGTGTGACGCAGGAGGGCGACGCAGAGCTTCACCGCCATGACGTCCTGCCGGGAACAGGAATAAGCCACAAGGTAAGCAGACAATCCATGGGGGAAGGGGGGGGGGGGGGGGTGAGAGACAGTGAGGAGAGACAGAAGGGAGCATCGGTGAGGAAATATGAGAGAGACAGATGGGAGCGACAGTAAGGAGACGTGAGAGAGACAGATGGGAGAGAGTGAGGAGACGTGAGAGAGACAGATGGGAGAGAGTGAGGAGACGTGAGAGAGACAGATGGGAGAGAGTGAGGAGACGTGAGAGAGACAGTGAGCAGATGGGAGAGAGTGAAGATACGTGAAAGAGACAGTGAGCAGATGGGAGAGACAGTGAGCAGATGGGAGAGACAGTGAGGAGAAGTGGGAGTGACAGTGAGATGTGAGAGACAGTGAGATGTGAGAGAGACAGATGGGAGAGACAGTGAGCAGATGGGAGAGACAGTGAGGAGAAGTGGGAGTGACAGTGAGATGTGAGAGACAGTGAGGAGATGTGAGAGAGACAGATGGGAGAGACAGTGAGATGTGAGAGACAGTGAGGAGACGTGAGAGACACAGTGAGAAGAAGTGGGAGTGAAAGTGAGATGTGAGAGACAGTGAGAAGACGTGAGAGTGACAGTGAGGAGACGTGAGAGAGACAGTGAGAAGTGGGACAGACAGTGAGGAGAGAAAGTGAGGAGAGACAGAAGGGAGCATCGTGAGGAAATATGAGAGATACAGATGGGAGAGAGTGAGGAGACGTGAGAGAAACTGATGGGAGAGACAGTGAGCAGACGTGAGAGAGACAGATGGGAGAGACAGTGAGGAGACGTGAGAGAGACAGATGGGAGAGACAGTGAGGAGACGTGAGAGAGACAGATCATATGATAGAGAGATAGTGTGAGACAGTAGAGAGGGAGGAAGAGTGTGCGAGAGACAGAGTGGGAAAAAGAACACATAGAGGAGACATCCTCCATCAGCCTACACTAACACCACCCAAACCAACCTCTTTCCAATGTCATCTCCAGCCGTCTCATACTGGATGTCTCAGCACTTCCAGACCTCATCATGGCCAAGGCCAGATTCCCCCCCAATACACAATCCCTCCTCTGGGGACCCTCCAATCCCACCTCTCATTCTCACTACCTCCAACTCCAGAACATCTCCCTCCCTTACACCCAATGTCACCAATTCCCGCAGAGACTACTGTAACCTCCCCCTCTCTCATCACCCCTGTGCCCTCTCCGCCTCACTATACCCCAATCACTCCATTACACTCGCCTATAAGACTTTACCAGTCACGCCAGCTGTAGCCAGGCCTGTGGCACCTTTACAGCGTTGCAGTCCTCCCTCCCCCATTAGTATGTTAGCTCTCACAGGCAGGGCCCTCTGTTCTTCTCCTGCACACTAGTGCTCCGCTCCCCTTCTGTCAGGGTACGGTATAGGGTCGGAGAGTACTCCTGCCCTTATTCTCCCATATTGTCACCCTCTGCTGAGTCTTTCTGGAGCCTTACAATTAGGTTATTATAATTAGGAGGACAAACATGTATAGTTGTTATAACCTGGGGGGAGAGGAGAGAGAGAGAGAGAGAGACAGAGAGGGTGACGTGGCGCTCACCAGTTGCTGGACACCCTGCGCTGCAGAACGCGTGGAGTAATAATGAGCAATCAGCATCATCTGCTCAAACTCGTGGTGTGCCGGAGAATTCACCTCGCTGCCCTTCACCATATTGTCACACTGCAGAGACAGGACATCACTTACACACTCACATCTCATCACCTCGCTGCCCTTCACCATATTGTCACACTGCAGAGACAGGACATCACTTACACACTCACATCTCATCACCTCGCTGCCCTTCACCATATTGTCACACTGCAGAGACAGGAATCAGTTACACACTCACATCTCATTACCTCGCTGCCCTTCACCATATTGTCACACTGCAGAGACAGGAATCAGTTACACACTCACATCTCATTACCTCGCTGCCCTTCACCATATTGTCACACTGCAGAGACAGCACATCAGTTACACACTCACATCTCATCACCTCGCTGCCCTTCACCATATTGTCACACTGCAGAGACAGGACATCCGTTACACACTCACATCTCATCACCTCGCTGCCCTTCACCATATTGTCACACTGCAGAGACAGGACGTCACTTACACACTCACATCTCATCACCTCGCTGCCCTTCACCATATTGTCACACTGCAGAGACAGGACATCCGTTACACACTCACATCTCATCACCTCGCTGCCCTTCACCATATTGTCACACTGCAGAGACAGGACGTCACTTACACACTCACATCTCATCACCTCGCTGCCCTTCACCATATTGTCATACTGCAGAGACAGGACATCAGTTACACACTCACATCTCATCACCTCGCTGCCCTTCACCATATTGTCACACTGCAGAGACAGGACATCCGTTACACACTCACATCTCATCACCTCGCTGCCCTTCACCATACTGTCACACTGCAGAGACAGGAATCAGTTACACACTCACATCTCATCACCTCGCTGCCCTTCACCATATTGTCACACTGCAGAGACAGGACATCAGTTACACACTCACATCTCATCACCTCGCTGCCCTTCACCATATTGTCACACTGCAGAGACAGGACATCAGTTACACACTCACATCTCATCACCTCGCTGCCCTTCACCATATTGTCACACTGCAGAGACAGGACATCAGTTACACACTCACATCTCATCACCTCGCTGCCCTTCACCATATTGTCACACTGCAGAGACAGGAATCAGTTACACACTCACATCTCATCACCTCGCTGCCCTTCACCATATTGTCACACTGCAGAGACAGGAATCAGTTACACACTCACATCTCATCACCTCGCTGCCCTTCACCATATTGTCACACTGCAGAGACAGTACATCACTTACACACTCACATCTCATCACCTCGCTGCCCTTCACCATATTGTCGCACTGCAGAGACAGGACATCAGTTACACACTCACATCTCATCACCTCGCTGCCCTTCACCATATTGTCACACTGCAGAGACAGGACATCCGTTACACACTCACATCTCATCACCTCGCTGCCCTTCACCATATTGTCACACTGCAGAGACAGGAATCACTTACACACTCACATCTCATCACCTCGCTGCCCTTCACCATATTGTCACACTGCAGAGACAGGACATCCGTTACACACTCACATCTCATCACCTCGCTGCCCTTCACCATATTGTCACACTGCAGAGACAGGACATCACTTACACACTCACATCTCATCACCTCGCTGCCCTTCACCATATTGTCACACTGCAGAGACAGGAATCAGTTACACACTCACATCTCATCACCTCGCTGCCCTTCACCATATTGTCACACTGCAGAGACAGGACATCCGTTACACACTCACATCTCATCACCTCGCTGCCCTTCACCATATTGTCACACTGCAGAGACAGGACATCACTTACACACTCACATCTCATCACCTCGCTGCCCTTCACCATATTGTCACACTGCAGAGACAGGAATCAGTTACACACTCACATCTCATCACCTCGCTGCCCTTCACCATATTGTCACACTACAGAGACAGGACATCACTTACACACTCACATCTCATCACCTCGCTACCCTTCACCATATTGTCGCACTGCAGAGACAGTACATCCGTTACACACTCACATCTCATCACCTCGCTGCCCTTCACCATATTGTCACACTGCAGAGACAGCACATCCGTTACACACTCACATCTCATCACCTCGCTGCCCTTCACCATATTGTCACACTGCAGAGACAGGACATCCGTTACACACTCACATCTCATCACCTCGCTGCCCTTCACCATATTGTCACACTGCAGAGACAGGACATCACTTACACACTCACATCTCATCACCTCGCTGCCCTTCACCATATTGTCACACTGCAGAGACAGGAATCAGTTACACACTCACATCTCATCACCTCGCTGCCCTTCACCATATTGTCACACTACAGAGACAGGACATCACTTACACACTCACATCTCATCACCTCGCTACCCTTCACCATATTGTCGCACTGCAGAGACAGTACATCCGTTACACACTCACATCTCATCACCTCGCTGCCCTTCACCATATTGTCACACTGCAGAGACAGCACATCCGTTACACACTCACATCTCATCACCTCGCTGCCCTTCACCATATTGTCACACTGCAGAGACAGGACATCACTTACACACTCACATCTCATCACCTCGCTGCCCTTCACCATATTGTCACACTGCAGAGACAGCACATCCGTTACACACTCACATCTCATCACCTCGCTGCCCTTCACCATATTGTCACACTGCAGAGACAGGACATCCGTTACACACTCACATCTCATCACCTCGCTGCCCTTCACCATATTGTCACACTGCAGAGACAGGACATCCGTTACACACTCACATCTCATCACCTCGCTGCCCTTCACCATATTGTCACACTGCAGAGACAGGAATCAGTTACACACTCACATCTCATCACCTCGCTGCTCTTCACCATATTGTCACACTGCAGAGACAGGACATCCGTTACACACTCACATCTCATCACCTCGCTGCCCTTCACCATATTGTCACACTGCAGAGACAGGACATCAGTTACACACTCACATCTCATCACCTCGCTGCCCTTCACCATATTGTCACACTGCAGAGACAGGAATCACTTACACACTCACATCTCATCACCTCGCTGCCCTTCACCATATTGTCACACTGCAGAGACAGGAATCAGTTACACACTCACATCTCATCACCTCGCTGCCCTTCACCATATTGTCACACTGCAGAGACAGGACATCACTTACACACTCACATCTCATCACCTCGCTGCCCTTCACCATATTGTCACACTGCAGAGACAGTACATCAGTTACACACTCGCATCTCATCACCTCGCTGCCCTTCACCATATTGTCACACTGCAGAGACAGGACATCCGTTACACACTCACATCTCATCACCTCGCTGCCCTTCACCATATTGTCACACTGCAGAGACAGGACATCACTTACACACTCACATCTCATCACCTCGCTGCCCTTCACCATATTGTCACACTACAGAGACAGGACATCAGTTACACACTCACATCTCATCACCTCGCTGCCCTTCACCATATTGTCACACTGCAGAGACAGGACATCACTTACACACTCACATCTCATCACCTCGCTGCCCTTCACCATATTGTCACACTGCAGAGACAGGACATCCGTTACACACTCACATCTCATCACCTCGCTGCCCTTCACCATATTGTCACACTGCAGAGACAGGACATCCGTTACACACTCACATCTCATCACCTCGCTGCCCTTCACCATATTGTCACACTGCAGAGACAGGAATCAGTTACACACTCACATCTCATCACCTCGCTGCCCTTCACCATATTGTCACACTGCAGAGACAGGACATCACTTACACACTCACATCTCATCACCTCGCTGCCCTTCACCATATTGTCACACTGCAGAGACAGGACATCACTTACACACTCACATCTCATCACCTCGCTACCCTTCACCATATTGTCACACTGCAGAGACAGCACATCAGTTACACACTCACATCTCATCACCTCGCTGCCCTTCACCATATTGTCACACTGCAGAGACAGGACATCCGTTACACACTCACATCTCATCACCTCGCTGCCCTTCACCATATTGTCACACTGCAGAGACAGGACATCCGTTACACACTCACATCTCATCACCTCGCTGCCCTTCACCATATTGTCACACTGCAGAGACAGGACATCACTTACACACTCACATCTCATCACCTCGCTGCCCTTCACCATATTGTCACACTGCAGAGACAGTACATCCGTTACACACTCACATCTCATCACCTCGCTACCCTTCACCATATTGTCGCACTGCAGAGACAGCACATCAGTTACACACTCACATCTCATCACCTCGCTGCCCTTCACCATATTGTCACACTGCAGAGACAGGACATCCGTTACACACTCACATCTCATCACCTCGCTGCCCTTCACCATATTGTCACACTGCAGAGACAGTACATCCGTTACACACTCACATCTCATCACCTCGCTGCCCTTCACCATATTGTCACACTGCAGAGACAGGACATCACTTACACACTCACATCTCATCACCTCGCTGCCCTTCACCATATTGTCACACTGCAGAGACAGTACATCCGTTACACACTCACATCTCATCACCTCGCTGCCCTTCACCATATTGTCACACTGCAGAGACAGGACATCACTTACACACTCACATCTCATCACCTCGCTGCCCTTCACCATATTGTCGCACTGCAGAGACAGTACATCCGTTACACACTCACATCTCATCACCTCGCTGCCCTTCACCATATTGTCACACTGCAGAGACAGCACATCCGTTACACACTCACATCTCATCACCTCGCTGCCCTTCACCATATTGTCACACTGCAGAGACAGGACATCAGTTACACACTCACATCTCATCACCTCGCTGCCCTTCACCATATTGTCACACTGCAGAGACAGGAATCAGTTACACACTCACATCTCATCACCTCGCTGCCCTTCACCATATTGTCACACTGCAGAGACAGGACATCCGTTACACACTCACATCTCATCACCTCGCTGCCCTTCACCATATTGTCACACTGCAGAGACAGGACATCCGTTACACACTCACATCTCATCACCTCGCTGCCCTTCACCATATTGTCACACTGCAGAGACAGGACATCCGTTACACACTCACATCTCATCACCTCGCTGCCCTACACCATATTGTCACACTACAGAGACAGGACATCACTTACACACTCACATCTCATCACCTCGCTGCCCTTCACCATATTGTCACACTGCAGAGACAGGACATCACTTACACACTCACATCTCATCACCTCGCTGCCCTTCACCATATTGTCACACTGCAGAGACAGGACATCACTTACACACTCACATCTCATCACCTCGCTGCCCTTCACCATATTGTCACACTGCAGAGACAGGAATCAGTTACACACTCACATCTCATCACCTCGCTGCCCTTCACCATATTGTCACACTGCAGAGACAGGACATCCGTTACACACTCACATCTCATCACCTCGCTACCCTTCACCATATTGTCACACTGCAGAGACAGGAATCACTTACACACTCACATCTCATCACCTCGCTGCCCTTCACCATATTGTCACACTGCAGAGACAGGACATCCGTTACACACTCACATCTCATCACCTCGCTGCCCTTCACCATATTGTCACACTGCAGAGACAGGAATCAGTTACACACTCACATCTCATCACCTCGCTGCCCTTCACCATATTGTCACACTGCAGAGACAGGACATCCGTTACACACTCACATCTCATCACCTCGCTGCCCTTCACCATATTGTCACACTGCAGAGACAGCACATCAGTTACACACTCACATCTCATCACCTCGCTGCCCTTCACCATATTGTCACACTGCAGAGACAGGACATCCGTTACACACTCACATCTCATCACCTCGCTGCCCTTCACCATATTGTCACACTGCAGAAACAGGAATCAGTTATACACTCACATCTCATCACCTCGCTGCCCTTCACCATATTGTCACACTGCAGAGACAGGAATCAGTTACACACTCACATCTCATCACCTCGCTGCCCTTCACCATATTGTCGCACTGCAGAGACAGGACATCACTTACACACTCACATCTCATCACCTCGCTGCTCTTCACCATATTGTCACACTGCAGAGACAGGAATCAGTTACACACTCACATCTCATCACCTCGCTGCTCTTCACCATATTGTCACACTGCAGAGACAGGACATCACTTACACACTCACATCTCATCACCTCGCTGCCCTTCACCATATTGTCACACTGCAGAGACAGGACATCACTTACACACTCACATCTCATCACCTCGCTGCCCTTCACCATATTGTCACACAGCAGAGACAGGACATCACTTACACACTCACATCTCATCACCTCGCTACCCTTCACCATATTGTCACACTGCAGAGACAGGACATCACTTACACACTCACATCTCATCACCTCGCTGCCCTTCACCATATTGTCACACTGCAGAGACAGTACATCCGTTACACACTCACATCTCATCACCTCGCTGCTCTTCACCATATTGTCACACTGCAGAGACAGGAATCAGTTACACACTCACATCTCATCACCTCGCTGCCCTTCACCATATTGTCACACTGCAGAGACAGGACATCCGTTACACACTCACATCTCATCACCTCGCTGCCCTTCACCATATTGTCACACTGCAGAGACAGCACATCCGTTACACACTCACATCTCATCACCTCGCTGCCCTTCACCATATTGTCACACTGCAGAGACAGGACATCACTTACACACTCACATCTCATCACCTCGCTGCCCTTCACCATATTGTCACACTGCAGAGACAGGACATCACTTACACACTCACATCTCATCACCTCGCTGCCCTTCACCATATTGTCACACTGCAGAGACAGGACATCCGTTACACACTCACATCTCATCACCTCGCTGCCCTTCACCATATTGTCACACTGCAGAGACAGGACGTCACTTACACACTCACATCTCATCACCTCGCTGCCCTTCACCATATTCACATTACCAGGTCATACAGCATGTACAGTACAGCACCAGGTACATTACCAGGTCATACAGCATGTACAGTACAGCACCAGGTACATTACCAGGTCATACAGCATGTACAGTACAGCACCAGGTACATTACCAGGTCATACAGCATGTACAGTACAGCACCAGGTACATTACCAGGTCATACAGCATGTACAGTACAGCACCAGGTACATTACCAGGTCATACAGCATGTACAGCACCAGGTACATTACCAGGTCTTACAGCATGTACAGTACAGCACCAGGTACATTACCAGGTCATACAGCATGTACAGTACAGCACCAGGTACATTACCAGGTCATACAGCATGTACAGTACAGCACCAGGTACATTACCAGGTCATACAGCATGTACAGTACAGCACCAGGTACATTACCAGGTCATACAGCATGTACAGTACACCACCAGGTACATTACCAGGTCATACAGCATGTACAGTACACCACCAGGTACATTACCAGGTCATACAGCATGTACAGTACACCACCAGGTACATTACCAGGTCATACAGCATGTACAGTACAGCACCAGGTACATTACCAGGTCATACAGCATGTACAGTACAGCACCAGGTACATTACCAGGTCATACAGCATGTACAGTACACCACCAGGTACATTACCAGGTCATACAGCATGTACAGTACACCACCAGGTACATTACCAGGTCATACAGCATGTACAGTACACCACCAGGTACATTACCAGGTCATACAGCATGTACAGTACAGCACCAGGTACATTACCAGGTCATACAGCATGTACAGTACAGCACCAGGTACATTACCAGGTCATACAGCATGTACAGTACAGCACCAGGTACATTACCAGGTCTTACAGCATGTACAGTACAGCACCAGGTACATTACCAGGTCATACAGCATGTACAGTACACCACCAGGTACATTACCAGGTCATACAGCATGTACAGTACACCACCAGGTACATTACCAGGTCATACAGCATGTACAGTACAGCACCAGGTACATTACCAGGTCATACAGCATGTACAGTACAGCACCAGGTACATTACCAGGTCATACAGCATGTACAGTACAGCACCAGGTACATTACCAGGTCATACAGCATGTACAGTACAGCACCAGGTACATTACCAGGTCATACAGCATGTACAGTACAGCACCAGGTACATTACCAGGTCATACAGCATGTACAGTACAGCACCAGGTACATTACCAGGTCATACAGCATGTACAGTACAGCACCAGGTACATTACCAGGTCTTACAGCATGTACAGTACAGCACCAGGTACATTACCAGGTCATACAGCATGTACAGTACAGCACCAGGTACATTACCAGGTCATACAGCATGTACAGTACCAGGTACATTACCAGGTCATACAGCATGTACAGTACAGCACCAGGTACATTACCAGGTCTTACAGCATGTACAGTACAGCACCAGGTACATTACCAAGTCATACAGCATGTACAGTACAGCACCAGGTACATTACGAGGTCATACAGCATGTACAGTACAGCACCAGGTACATTACCAGGTCATACAGCATGTACAGCACCGGGCACATTACCAGGTCATACAGCATGTACAGTACAGCTCCGGGCACATTACCAGGTCATACAGCATGTACAGTACAGCACCAGGTACATTACCAGGTCATACAGCATGTACAGTACAGCACCAGGTACATTACGAGGTCATACAGCATGTACAGCACCGGGCACATTACCAGGTCATACAGCATGTACAGTACAGCACCGGGCACATTACCAGGTCATACAGCATGTACAGTACAGCACCGGGCACATTACCAGGTCATACAGCATGTACAGTACAGCACCAGGTACATTACCAGGTCATACAGCATGTACAGTACAGCACTGGGCACATTACCAGGTCATACAGCATGTACAGTACAGCACCAGGTACATTACCAGGTCATACAGCATGTACAGTACAGCACCAGGTACATTACCAGGTCATACAGCATGTACAGCACCGGGCACATTACCAGGTCATACAGCATGTCCCTCAGCTTTGCCCATGTATGGTAGACTTCGGCACAATTCATTCCCTCTGCATTCACCATTTCCACAAAGATCCGCTTATAGATGTTGAAATTCTAAAAAGGTAAAAACAGCTTAAATGTTTCCAGTATTTGTAATACAGAGACAGTGTAACAGCTGCTATTACTGTACATGACGCAGCGTGTGTAATACAGAGACAGTGTAACAGCTGCTATTACTATACATGACGCAGCGTGTGTAATACAGAGACAGTGTAACAGCTGCTATTACTGTACATGACGCAGCGTGTGTAATACAGAGACAGTGTAACAGCTGCTATTACTGTACATGACGCAGCGTGTGTAATACAGAGACAGTGTAACAGCTGCTATTACTGTACATGACGCAGCGTGTGTAATACAGAGACAGTGTAACAGCTGCTATTACTATACATGACGCAGCGTGTGTAATACAGAGACAGTGTAACAGCTGCTATTACTGTACATGACGCAGCGTGTGTAATACAGAGACAGTGTAACAGCTGCTATTACTGTACATGACGCAGCGTGTGTAATACAGAGACAGTGTAACAGCTGCTATTACTGTACATGACGCAGCGTGTGTAATACAGAGACAGTGTAACAGCTGCTATTACTATACATGACGCAACGTGTGTAATACAGAGACAGTGTAACAGCTGCTATTACTGTACATGACGCAGCGTGTGTAATACAGAGACAGTGTAACAGCTGCTATTACTGTACATGACGCAGCGTGTGTAATACATAGACAGTGTAACAGCTGCTATTACTGTACATGACGCAGCGTGTGTAATACAGAGACAGTGTAACAGCTGCTATTACTGTACATGACGCAGCGTGTGTAATACAGAGACAGTGTAACAGCTGCTATTACTGTACATGACGCAGCGTGTGTAATACAGAGACAGTGTAACAGCTGCTATTACTGTACATGACTCAGCGTGTGTAATACAGAGACAGTGTAACAGCTGCTATTACTGTACATGACGCAGCGTGTGTAATACAGAGACAGTGTAACAGCTGCTATTACTGTACATGACGCAGCGTGTGTAATACAGAGACAGTGTAACAGCTGCTATTACTGTACATGACGCAGCGTGTGTAATACATAGACAGTGTAACAGCTGCTATTACTGTACATGACGCAGCGTGTGTAATACAGAGACAGTGTAACAGCTGCTATTACTGTACATGACGCAGCGTGTGTAATACAGAGACAGTGTAACAGCTGCTATTACTGTACATGACGCAGCGTGTGTAATACAGAGACAGTGTAACAGCTGCTATTACTGTACATGACGCAGCGTGTGTAATACAGAGACAGTGTAACAGCTGCTATTACTGTACATGACGCAGCGTGTGTAATACAGAGACCGTGTAACAGCTGCTATTACTGTACATGACGCAGCGTGTGTAATACAGAGACAGTGTAACAGCTGCTATTACTGTACATGACGCAGCGTGTGTAATACAGAGACAGTGTAACAGCTGCTATTACTGTACATGACGCAGCGTGTGTAATACAGAGACAGTGTAACAGCTGCTATTACTGTACATGACGCAGCGTGTGTAATACAGAGACAGTGTAACAGCTGCTATTACTGTACATGACGCAGCGTGTGTAATACAGAGACAGTGTAACAGCTGCTATTACTGTACATGACGCAGCGTGTGTGATACAGAGACAGTGTAACAGCTGCTATTACTGTACATGACGCAGCGTGTGTAATAGAGACAGTGTAACAGCTGCTATTACTGTACATGACGCAGCGTGTGTAATACAGAGACAGTGTAACAGCTGCTATTACTGTACATGACGCAGCGTGTGTAATACAGAGACAGTGTAACAGCTGCTATTACTATACATGACGCAGCGTGTGTAATACAGAGACAGTGTAACAGCTGCTATTACTGTACATGACGCAGCGTGTGTAATACAGAGATAGTGTAACAGCTGCTATTACTGTACATGACGCAGCGTGTGTACTACAGAGACAGTGTAACAGCTGCTATTACTGTACATGACGCAGCGTGTGTAATACAGAGACAGTGTAACAGCTGCTATTACTGTACATGACGCAGCGTGTGTAATACAGAGACAGTGTAACAGCTGCTATTACTGTACATGACGCAGCGTGTGTAATACAGAGACAGTGTAACAGCTGCTATTACTATACATGACGCAGCGTGTGTAATACAGAGACAGTGTAACAGCTGCTATTACTGTACATGACGCAGCGTGTGTAATACAGAGATAGTGTAACAGCTGCTATTACTGTACATGACGCAGCGTGTGTAATACAGAGACAGTGTAACAGCTGCTATTACTGTACATGACGCAGCGTGTGTAATACAGAGACAGTGTAACAGCTGCTATTACTGTACATGACGCAGCGTGTGTAATACAGAGATAGTGTAACAGCTGCTATTACTGTACATGACGCAGCGTGTGTAATACAGAGACAGTGTAACAGCTGCTATTACTGTACATGACGCAGCGTGTGTAATACAGAGACAGTGTAACAGCTGCTATTACTGTACATGACGCAGCGTGTGTACTACAGAGACAGTGTAACAGCTGCTATTACTATACATGACGCAGCGTGTGTAATACAGAGACAGTGTAACAGCTGCTATTACTATACATGACGCAGCGTGTGTAATACAGAGACAGTGTAACAGCTGCAATTACTGTACATGACGCAGCGTGTGTAATACAGAGACAGTGTAACAGCTGCTATTACTGTACATGACGCAGCGTGTGTAATACAGAGACAGTGTAACAGCTGCTATCACTGTACATGACGCAGCGTGTGTAATACAGAGACAGTGTAACAGCTGCTATCACTATACATGACGCAGCGTGTGTAATACAGAGACAGTGTAACAGCTGCTA
>NW_026969754.1:0-28798 GCF_028390025.1 Pseudophryne corroboree
AGAGTAATGTGTAAAGGGGGGCTCTACCTAGAGTGATGTATATAAGTGGCACTACTGTGTGCCATAATTTGAATAATGGAGACTACTGTGCGGCGTAATATGAATTGGTACTATTTTGTGACACAGCCCTTCCCCATAAAGCCACACCCCTATTTTATTTTTGACGCATGCCTTTGGCACGCAGTGTCCCTATTTTAAGTATGGTGGGGGACACGAATTCTCTTTCTGATACAGGGCACCAAAATGTCTAGTTACGGTTCAGCTGTATATATATATCCTTAACGTAACCTTCTTTTTTATTCTAACTTTTTTCCTAATGCATTTATGGAATGTATGCTGTTTTCTCTAACGTCCTAAGTGGATGCTGGGGACTCCGTAAGGACCATGGGGAATAGCGGCTCCGCAGGAGACTGGGCACAAAAGTAAAGCTTTAGAACTACCTGGTGTGCACTGGCTCCTCCCCCTATGATCCTCCTCCAAGCCTCAGTTAGATTTTTGTGCCCGAACGAGAAGGGTGCACACTAGGTGGCTCTCCTGAGCTGCTTAGTGAAAAGTTTAGTTTAGGTTTTTTATTTTCAGTGAGACCTGCTGGCAACAGGCTCACTGCATCGAGGGACTAAGGGGAAAAGAAGCGAACTCACCTGCGTGCAGAGTGGATTGGGCTTCTTAGGCTACTGGACATTAGCTCCAGAGGGACGATCACAGGCCCAGCCATGGATGGGTCCCAGAGCCGCGCCGCCGGCCCCCTTACAGAGCCAGAAGACAGAAGAGGTCCGGAAAATCGGCGGCAGAAGACGTCCTGTCTTCAACAAGGTAGCGCACAGCACTGCAGCTGTGCGCCATTGCTCTCAGCACACTTCACACTCCGGTCACTGAGGGTGCAGGGCGCTGGGGGGGGGGCGCCCTGAGACGCAATAAAAACACCTTGGATGGCAAAAAATGCATCACATATAGCTCCTGGGCTATATGGATGAATTTAACCCCTGCCAGAATACATAGAAAAACGGGAGATAAGGCCGCCGATAAGGGGGCGGAGCCTATCTCCTCAGCACACTGGCGCCATTTTCCCTCACAGCTCCGTTGGAGGGAAGCTCCCTGGCTCTCCCCTGCAGTCACTACACTACAGAAAGGGTTAAAAAAGAGAAGGGGGGCACTAATTACGCGCAGTATTAAAGATACAGCAGCTATAAGGGGAAAAACACTTATATCAGTGGCGTAACTAGAAATTTTTCTCCCCCAAGCCAAAAAATTCTTCAGCGCCCCCCCCCCCATGCCCCATAATTGGGAGCAAGAAAGGGCTAAATATGCGCGCGCCGCAAAAAGGGGCGTGGTTTCGTTGGAATGGGCGTGGTTTCTCATAAAGGGGCGTGGCATTGCAGGAAAAGACTACCTTATACCCCAGTTTTGTAACCTGCACGCCCAGACGTTAGCCACCACAGGAAAGAAAAATAATCCTGATTCATGCCCCTTACATTATTTGTCATTTTTCCTCCTTATAGTAATGCCCAGTATACATTATTCCACATACTGCAATGGCCCTTAGACATTATGCCACACACAATAATGCACATGACACAATATGCACACACCGTAATGCCCCAGACATATTATGCCACACACTGTAATGCCTGTGACACATTATGACAGGAATCGCAATGCCCGTTATACATTATGCTACACACTGCAATGCCCCTGATACATTATAGCACATACAATGCCTGTGACACATTATGACACACACCGCAATGTCCGTGATACATTATGCCACACACTGCAATGCCCGATACATTATAGCACATACAATGCCTGTGACACATTATGCCACACACTGCAATGACCTTGAGACATTATACCACAATGCCCGTGATATAGTATACCATACACGTAATGCCTGTGACACATACCGCAATGCCCTGCCCGTTATACCTTATGCCACACACCGCAATGCCCGTTATGTATTATGCCACACTGCAATGACCCTGAGACATTATACCACATATCACAATGCCCGCGATATAGTATACCATACACCGTAATGCCTGTGACACATTATGACACACACCGCAATGTCCGTGATACATTATGCCACACACCGTAATGCCCATTACACATTAAGTCCTACAGTAAGGCTTCTAATTACTTTTCAATTACCTGCTCGTTGTCAGGGGTTTCATGCACTGGGTGTCATGCTCGTTGCTAGGAGGTAGTCCTTGTTGCTAGGGCTGTGCTCCCAGTGCCACATATGTCCCCAGTGCCAGATATTCCCCCCCCAGTGCCACATATGCCCCCAGTGCCAGATATGCCCCCAGTGCCATATATTCCCCCCCAGTGCCACATATGCCCCCCGTGCCGGATATTCCCCCCCAGTGCCACATATGCCCCCAGTGCCAGATATTCCCCCCCAGTGCCAGATATTCCCCCCCGTGCCATATATGCCCCCAGTGCCATATATTCCCCCCAGTGCCAGATATGCCCCCAGTGCCAGATATCCCCCCCCAGTGCCATATATGCCCCCAGTGCCAGATATCCCCCCCCAGTGCCAGATATTCTCCCAGTGCCAGATATTCCCCCCCAGTGCCATATATGCCCCCAGTGCCAGATATCCCCCCCCAGTGCCAGATATTCCCCCCCAGTGCCATATATGCCCCCAGTGCCAGATATCCCCCCCCAGTGCCAGATATTCCCCCCCAGTGCCAGATATCCCCCCCTGCCATATATGCCCCAGTGCCAGATATTCCCCCCCCCCCAGTGCCAGATATTCCCCCAGTGCCAGATATTCCCCCCCAGTGCCAGATATTCCCCCAGTGCCAGATATTCCCCCCCAGTGCCATATATGCCCCCAGTGCCAGATATCCCCCCAGTGCCAGATATCCCCCCCCCCCCCTGCCATATATGCCCCAGTGCCAGATATCCCCCCCCCCCCAGTGCCAGATATTCCCCCAGTGCCAGATATTCCCCCCCAGTGCCATATATGCCCCCAGTGCCAGATATCCCCCCCCCAGTGCCAGATATTCCCCCAGTGCCAGATATTCCCCCCCAGTGCCATATATGCCCCCAGTGCCAGATATACCCCCCCCAGTGCCAGATATACCCCAGTGCCAGATATCCCCCCCCCAGTGCCAGATATTCCCCCAGTGCCAGATATTCCCCCCCCAGTGCCAGATTCCCCCCCAGTGCCAGATATCCCCCCCTGCCATATATGCCCCAGTGCCAGATATTTCCCCCCCCCCCAGTGCCAGATATTCCCCCAGTGCCAGATATTCCCCCCCAGTGCCATATATGCCCCCAGTGCCAGATATCCCCCCCCCAGTGCCAGATATTCCCCCAGTGCCAGATATTCCCCCCCAGTGCCATATATGCCCCCAGTGCCAGATATTCCCCCCCCCCTGTGCCAGATATTCCCCCCCAGTGCCAGATATACCCCAGTGCCAGATAATCCCCCCCCCAGTGCCATATATGCCCCCAGTGCCAGATACCCCCCCCCAGTGCCAGATATTCCCCCAGTGCCAGATATTCCCCCCCCCCAGTGCCATATATGCCCCCCAGTGCCAGATTCCCCCCCCCAGTGCCAGATATTCCCCCCCAGTGCCAGATAATGCCTGCCGCCGCTGCTGCCGCTTGTTGGAGGGACACGGAGGGCACAGCGTCTCCTGTGTCCCTCCTGCATCATCTCCGGCGGCCGCGGGTCTAATAGGGGGAAGTGCCGGTTCATGAGCCAATTAGAGCTCACGGACGGCACTTCCCCCTATTAGACCCGCGGCCGCCGGAGATGATGCAGGAGGGACACAGGAGACGCACACGCTGTGCCCTCCGTGTCCCTCCAACAAGTGGCGGAGGGAAGGAGAAAGCAGACTGACATGCGGACGCTCGTCCGCATGTCAGTCTGCTGTAAATCAGTGGCGCCCCCGCAGCCCCTCGCCCCCAAGCCACCGCGAGGACTGCGGGGGCAGTAGTTACGCCACTGACTTATATAAGGTTATCCCTGTATATATATAGCGCTCTGGTGTGTGCTGGCAAACTCTCCCTCTGTCTCCCCAAAGGGCTAGTGGGGTCCTGTCCTCTATCAGAGCATTCCCTGTGTGTGTGCTGTATGTCGGTACGTTTGTGTCGACATGTATGAGGAGAAAAATGATGTGGAGACGGAGCAAATTGCCTGTAATAGTGATGTCACCCCCTAGGGGGTCGACACCTGAGTGGATGAACTGTTGGAAGGAATTACGTAACAGTGTCAGCTCTGTATAAAAGACAGTGGTTGACATGAGACAGCCGGCTACTCAGCTTGTGCCTGTCCAGACGTCTCATAGGCCGTCAGGGGCTCTAAAGCGCCCGTTACCTCAGATGGCAGATATAGACGCCGACACGGATACTGACTCCAGTGTCGACGGTGAAGAGACAAATGTGACTTCCAGTAGGGCCACACGTTACATGATTGAGGCAATGAAAAATGTTTTACACATTTCTGATAATACGAGTACCACCAAAAAGGGGTATTATGTTCGGTGAGGAAAAACTACCTGTAGTTTTCCTGAATCTGAGAAATTAAATGAGGTGTGTGATGATGCGTGGGTTTCCCCCGATAACAACTGATAATTTCTAAAATGTTATTGGCATTATATCCTTTCCCGCCAGAGGTTAGGGTGCGTTGGGAAACACCCCCTAGGGTGGATAAAGCGCTCACACGCTTGTAAGAACAAGGGCTCTACCCTCTCCTGAGATGGCCGCCCTTAAGGATCCTGCTGATAGAAAGCAGGAGGGCATCCTAAAAGGTATTTACACACATACTGGTGTTATACTGCGACCAGCAATCGCCTCAGCCTGGATGTGCAGTGCTGGGTTGGCGTGGTCGGATTCCCTGACTGAAAATATTGATACCCTAGATAGGGACAGTATGTTATTGCCTATAGAGCATTTAAAAGATGCATTTCTATATATGCGTGATGCACAGCGGAATATTTGCCGACTGGCATCAAGTCTAAGTGCGTTGTCCATTTCTACCAGTAGAGGGTTATGGACACGACAGTGATCAGGTGATGCGGATTCCAAACGGCATTTGGAAGTATTGCCTTATTAAGGGGAGGAGTTATTTGGGGTCGGTCTTTCAGACCTGGTGACCACGGCAACAGCTGGGAAATCCACGTTTGTACCCCAGGTCGCCTCTCAACATGAGAAGACGCCGTATTATCAGGCGCAGTCTTTTCGTGGGCAAGCGGGCAAAAGGTTCCTCATTTCTGCCCCGTGACAGAGGGAGAGGAAAAAGGCTGCAGAAATCAGCCAGTTCCCAGGAACAGAAACCCTCTCCCGCCTCTGCCAAGCCCTCAGTATGACGCTGGGGCTTTACAAGCAGAATCAGGCACGGTGGGGGTCCGTCTCAATGAATTTCAGCGCGCAGTGGGCTCACTAGCAAGTAGACCCCTGGATCCTTCAGGTGATATCTCAAGGGTACAAATTGGAATTCGAGACGTCTCCCCCTCGCCGTTTCCTAAAGTCGGCTTTACCGATGTCTCCTTCTGACAGGGAGACAGTTTTGGAAGCCATTCACAAGCTGTATTCCCAGCAGGTGATAATCAAGGTACCCCTCCTGCAACAGGGAACGGGGTATTATTCCACACTGTTGTGGTACCGAAGCCGGACGGCTCGGTGAGACCGATTCTAAATCTAAAATCTTTGAACACTTACATACAGAGGTTCAAATTCAAGATTGAGTCACTCAGAGCAGTGATTGCGAACCTGGAAGAAGAGGACTACATGATGTCTCGGTACATCAAGGATGCTTACCTTCATGTCCCAATTTACCCTTCTCACCAAGGGTACCTCAGGTTTATGGTACAGAACTGTCACTATCAGTTTCAGACGCTGCCGTATGGATGGTCCACGGCAACCCGGGTCTTTACCAAGGTAATGGCCGAAATGATGATACTCCTTCAAAGGAAGGGAATTTTAGTTATCCCTTACTTGGACGATTCCCTGATAAGGGTAAGATCCAGGGAACAGTTGGAGGTCGGTGTAGCACTATCTCAGGTAGTGTTGCGGCAGCACGATTGGATTCTCAATATTCCAAAATCGCAGCTAAAAGATTCCGACGACTCGTCTTCTGTTCTTAGGGATGATCCTGGACACAGTTCAGAAAAAGGTGTTTCTCCCGGAGGAGAAAGTCAGGGAGTTATCCGAGCTAGTCGGGAACCTCCTATAACCGAGCCAAGTCTCAGTACATCAATGAGATGGTTCTAAAAAAAATGGTGGCTTCCTATGAAGCAATCCCATGCGGCAGATTCCACGCAAGAACTTTCCAGTGGGACCTGCTGGACAAATGGTCTGGGTCACATCTTCAGATGCATCAGCGGATAACCCTGTCACCAAGCACAAGGGTGTCTCTCCTGTGGTGGTTGCAGAGTGCTCATCTTCTAGAGGGCCGCACATTCAGGACTGGGTCCTGGTGACCACGGATGCCAGCCTGCGAGGCTGGGGAGCAGTCACACAGGGAAGGAATTTCCAGAGCTTATGGTCAAGCCTGGAGACATCACTTCACATAAATATCCTGAAGCTAAGGGCCATTTACAATGCTCTAAGCTCAGCAAGACCTCTGCTTCAAGGTCACCCGGAGTTGATCCATTCGGACAACATCACGGCAGTCACCCACGTAAACAGACAGGGTGACACAAGAAGCAGAAGGGCAATGGCAGAAGCTGCAAGGATTCTTCGCTGGGCGGAAAATCATGTGATAGCACTGTCAGCAGTATTCATTCCGGGAGTGGACAACTGGGAAGCAGACTTCCTCAGCAGACACGACCTCCACCCGGGAGAGTGGGGACTTCACCCAGAAGTCTTCCACATGTTTATAAAACTCGACAAGTATTGCGCCAGGTCAAGGGACCCTCAGGCAATAGCTGTAGATGCTCTGGTAACACAGTGGGTGTACCAGTCAGTGTATGTGTTCCCTCCTCTGCCTCTCATAACCAAGGTACTGAGAATTATAAGATGGAGAGGAGTAAGCACTATATTCGTGGCTCCGGATTGGCCAAGAAGGACTTGGTAACCGGAACTTCAAGAGATGCTCACGGAGGATCCGTGGCCTCTACCTCTAAGAAGGGACCTGCTCCAGCAAGGACTTTGTCTGTTCCAAGACTTACCGCGGCTGCGTTTAACGGCAGGGCGGTTGAACGCCGGATCCTGAAGGAAAAAGGCATTCCGGATGAAGTCATCCCTATCCTGATCAAAGCCAGGAAAGATATAACCGCAAAACATTATCACCGCATTTGGCGAAAATATGTTGCGTGGTGCAAGGCCAGTAAGGCCCCGACGGAGGAATTTTCAACTAGGTCGATTCCTACATTTCCTGCAAACAGGAGTGTCTATGGGCCTGAAATGGGGGTCCATTAAGGTTCAAATTTTGGCCCTGTCAATTTTCTTCCAAAAAGAACTAGCTTCAGTCCCTGAAGTTCAGACGTTTGTGAAAGGGGTACTGTATATACAGCCTCCTTTTGTGCTTCCAGTGGCACCTTGGGATCTAAATGTAGTTTTTGGGTTCCAAAAGTCACATTGGTTTGAACCACTTAAATATGTGGAGTTAAAATATCTCACATGGAAAGTGGTCATGCTATTGGCCCTGGCCTGGGCCAGGTGCGTGTCAGAATTGGCAACTTTATCCTGTAAAAGCCCTCATCTGATTTTCCATTCGGACAGGGCGGAATTGAGGACTTGTCCTCAGTTTCTCCCTAGGGTGGTTTTCAGCGTTTCACCTGAATCAACCTATTGTGGTGCCTGCGGCTACTAGGGACTTGGAGGACTCCAAGTTGCTAGACGTTGTCAGAGCCCTGGAAATATAGGTTTCCAGGACGGCTGGAGTCAGAAAATCTGACTCGTTGTTTATTCTGTATGCACCCAACAAGCTGGGTGCTCCTGCTTCTAAGCAGACTATTGCTCGTTGGATTTGTAGTACAATTCAGCTTGCACATTCTGTGGCAGGCCTGCCACAGCCAAAATCTGTAAAAGCCCATTCCACAAGGAAGGTGGGCTCATCTTGGGCGGCTGCCCGAGGGGTCTCGGCTTTACAACTTTGCCGAGCAGCTACTTGGTCAGGAGCAAATACGTTTGTAAAATTCTACAAATTTTGATACCCTGGCTGAGGAGGACCGGGAGTTCTCTCACTTGGTGCTGCAGAGTCATCCGCACTCTCCCGCCCGTTTGGGAGCTTTGGTATAATCCCCATGGTCCTTACGGAGTCCCCAGCATCCACTTAGGACGTTAGAGAAAATAAGAATTTACTTACCGATAATTCTATTTCTCGTAGTCCGTAGTGGATGCTGGGCGCCCATCCCAAGTGCGGATTGTCTGCAATACTGGTACATAGTTATTGTTACCAAAAAATCGGGTTATTGCTGTAGTGAGCCATCTTTTCTAGAGGCTCCTCTGTTATCATGCTGTTAACTGGGTTTAGATCACAAGTTATATGGTGTGATTGGTGTGGCTGGTATGAGTCTTACCCGGGATTCAAAATCCTTCCTTATTGTGTACGCTCGTCCGGGCACAGTATCCTAACTGAGGCTTGGAGGAGGGTCATAGGGGGAGGAGCCAGTGCACACCAGGTAGTTCTAAAGCTTTACTTTTGTGCCCAGTCTCCTGCGGAGCCGCTATTCCCCATGGTCCTTACGGAGTCCCCAGCATCCACTACGGACTACGAGAAATAGAATTATCGGTAAGTAAATTCTTATTTTTTTTTATCACGCAATGGTTCACATTCCACTAATAAGTACATTGATTCTTTATGTTGTACCAAGTTAAAATTAGCATCTGTGGTCACCATTGTATTTATTTTAATTACTGCATTTTCATCAATTTTGCAGTGCACCAAATTGAATGAATATGCTCCTAAAAAGTAAAGCATGCTTTTATATAGCCCAATAAAAAAAAAAGCTGAAATTGAGACCATTCCTCTGTTTTCCGTAGTTATTGTTAGATATATTTGGTTGCCTACAATAATAGGAATAATGATTTCCAACAATGGCTGTCATTCCGAGTTGATCGCACGTTGCAACTTTTTGCTGCTCATGCGATCAACTTGACGCCGCCTATGGGGGAGTGTATTTTAGCATAGCAGGGCTGCGATCGCTTGTGCAGCCCTGCTATGCTAAAAAAGTTTCCTGCAAAACAAGACCAGGGTCAGACTTACTTACCCTGTGCGACGGATCCAGCGACGAAGGTCCCGGAATTGACGTCAGACATCCGCCCTCCAAACGCCTGGGCACGCCTGCGTTCGCCTCCCCACACCCAGAAAACGGTCAGTTGATGCCCCGGAACGCCTCCCGCCTGTCAGTCTTCTTGCAATCGCCGCTGCAATCACTTTTTCCGCTGGCGGCGGCGCTGCCGTCGCCGGGCAATGACACGTGTGCGCAATGCATCCACCGCGCATGCACAGTTCCGATCCATTCGCACCACTGCGACAAACTGCAATGTAACAAAGCATAAACAGTATAACACATGTAATGCTTTGCAGATGCACTAAATACCACTACTGTCATTATATGGTGTTTTACAGTATATTATGAAGTGTGTCAGTAATAGACCTATCAGACCGTTATTAAGCTAGCATTCACATAAGCATCTTGAATATACATTCACCCTCACGTTATCAATGTATAGGGCTATCACATAGGTTCATTGTTCAAAATGGTCTATTTTTTTTGGACTCTATTTTGGAGTTTATAGTAAGGTACTAGTGTCCCATTATTGACAAGTGGGCATTGCTGGATGGATCTGGGTGTGGAGGGGAGGACCTGGTGATTGTACATATACAATGTATATTATATTTATAGAAAACTATAGGGTCTATGTATCATAAATTGCATGTCATTGTTTCTCATCAAATATTGCTATAAAACATGTTCGAGATGTGAACTTTATCACATCACGATAACGCAGTTTTGAAAGAAGAGAGCATGCGTGATCAAGCAAACACTAGAAACCTATTATTATTACACATTTCCATTATTTGCATTAGGATTAGCATTATTCTTACATTTTACATATATCAACTATTTATTGAGGATCCCTTTACTTACATATGTAGAATAATTAAAAAATTATTTTGAAGCGATTAGTCAGAGTCCCGGCAGCAGCATATGACGGATTGTGGTAAGTATTATAACCCTAACCCTAAACTTAACCCTAACCCACACCTCCTGCACAGTGGCAGAACTAGCGTGCGATGGGCCCAGGTGCAACAAGATGCCTCCAACTCCAAATTATGGATTCTATGCATGCTCCCGTATTATATATAAATATATATATATAAAGGTAGTGGAGAAAATAAGCGCTAATGAGTGTAGTGACAATTATAACGGAAATACTCAGGTGGGTTAAAAAATTAATATGGCCTTGGGCACTTATCTGGTAAGTAAGAACTTCCAGCCGATGTTCATCATTCATCATGTTCAGCAACGGACGAAACGCGTTGGGACTGTTTGCTGCTGAAACTCCCCTTGATGGACAGATAAGCGTTTGAACTTTTTTATCCTGTACGCATAACCTTTGGCTATCTTGTGTCCCTGGGACAGTTTGTTGCTGACCTCCCTATCCCTATAATGGACAGATAAGCTTTTATGATTTTAAATCTTGTACGTGTGTTGTCTAGCCGTTTTTTATGTGATTGTTCATTAAATCTGTATTTTATGTTGTGAAGTTACAGATTACATTTTATTGGGAATAAGCTAGTTCCCTAAATTCGTGCCCTATATTGCGAAAGGCATTATTTTAATTCATGAACGATACACACTATGTTTGCTGTTTCTTCTTTTTACATGTTAATCCTAAAATGATGAACATCGGCTGGAAGTTCTTACTTACCAGATAAGTGCCCAAGGCCATATTAATTTTTTAACCCACCTGAGTATTTCCGTTATAATTGTCACTACACTCATTAGCGCTTATTTTCTCCACTACCTTTATTTTATTTATGTGTATACCATACACTAATCTTGTATTATGAGCTGCTACTCTTAAAAGGGTTAAAAGAGTGTTTTTTATTACTGTTTCCACCGCACGTCTGTACTATAGCGCCTAGGTCTCTATTTCTTTATAAATATATATATATATATATATATATATATATATACACATACTGTGTATAGATGTTGATATATTATTTAAAAATAAGATTTTACTCACCGGTAAATCTATTTCTCGTAGTCCGTAGTGGATGCTGGGAACTCCGAAAGGACCATGGGGAATAGCGGCTCCGCAGGAGACTGGGCACAACTAAAGAAAGCTTTTAGGTCACCTGGTGTGCACTGGCTCCTCCCACTATGACCCTCCTCCAAGCCTCAGTTAGGACACTGTGCCCGGACGAGCTGACATAATAAGGAAGGATTTTGAATCCCGGGTAAGACTCTTACCAGCCACACCAATCACACCGTATAACTCGTGATACTATACCCAGTTTAACAGTATGAAAACAACTGAGCCTCTCAACAGATGGCTCAACAATAACCCTTTAGTTAACAATAACTATGTACAAGTATTGCAGACAATCCGCACTTGGGACGGGCGCCCAGCATCCACTACGGACTACGAGAAATAGATTTACCGGTGAGTAAAATCTTATTTTCTCTGACGTCCTAGTGGATGCTGGGAACTCCGAAAGGACCATGGGGATTATACCAAAGCTCCCAAACGGGCGGGAGAGTGCGGATGACTCTGCAGCACCGAATGAGAGAACTCAAGGTCCTCCTCAGCCAGGGTATCAAATTTGTAGAATTTTGCAAACGTGTTTGCCCCTGACCAAGTAGCAGCTCGGCAAAGTTGTAAAGCCGAGACCCCTCGGGCAGCCGCCCAAGATGAGCCCACCTTCCTTGTGGAATAGGCTTTTACTGATTTAGGATGCGGCAGTCCAGCCGCAGAATGCGCCAGCTGAATTGTGCTACAAATCCAGCGAGCAATAGTCTGCTTAGAAGCAGGAGCACCCAGCTTGTTGGGTGCATACAGGATAAATAGCGAGTCAGTTTTCCTGACTCTAGCCGTCCTGGAAACATAAATTTTCAAGGCCCTGACTACGTCCAGTAACTTGGAATCCTCCAAGTCGCTAGTAGCCGCAGGCACCACAATAGGTTGGTTCAAGTGAAAAGCTGATACCACCTTAGGGAGAAACTGGGGACGAGTCCTCAATTCCGCCCTATCCATATGGAAAATCAGATAAGGGCTTTTACATGACAAATTGGAACATTGAATACTCAGTCAGGTCGCAGACTACTCATGGGTAAGTGGCAGGCGAGGTTTCAATGTAGAGGGCACTTTGACCGAAACATCCCAGTCATTAAGCAGCTTAACCCCAGCGTCCAGAATGGCAACTACGTAGGAGAAATTCTCATGGGAAATCACCAATTTCACTGGGAAGCCCCATCTGTATCTAATGTCATGAGGACGTAGTGCCTCCGTGATAGCGTATCCGAATCAGACGCAGATCTGGCAGCTTGCATTATCCGTTCCTTGGTCGTGAAGAAGTGAACACGGAGGAGGGTATCCCAAGTGTAGGAGGCGGAAACCGACCGTGGTTTCGGAAGCCGGTGAATGCAATCGATGAGAAGGTCTCTGTCGTCCTCCCCAGGTAGCAGTTTGCGGAAGAGGGACCTAGCATAGTCCAGAAGTTCCGAATTGGCCACAGAGTCTGGGATACCTCGGATTTTAATATTATTTCTCCGCGACCTGTCCTCTATATCCGCCAGTTTGTCTTTATATGTCTCCATCTCAGCTTGTTGTCGGTCATGGGGCCTAATTCTGAGTTGATCGCAGCAGCAAATTTGTTAGCAGTTGGGCAAAACCATGTGCACTGCAGGGGGGACAGATATAACATGTGCAGAGAGAGTTAGATTTGGGTGGGGTGTATTCAAACTGAAATCTAAATTGCAGAGTAAAAATAAAGCAGCCAGTATTTACCCTGCACAGAAACAAAATAACCCACCCGAATCTAACTCTCTCTGCAAATGTCATATCTGCCCCCCTGCAGTGCACATGGTTTTGCCCAATTGCTAACAAACTTGCTGCTGCGATCAATAAGGCATTATGAGAGGACACCAGTTCCTCCATTTTACGTTCAAGATGGTCTGTGCGATCACCTAAAGCAGTTAGCTCCACTTTAACTTCACGGATAGCCAGAGAGAGGTCTTGAGTGAGCTCAGATTTAAAAGCCGCAAGGACTTGACACAGAGTCTTGACAGTGAGAGGATCCGTAGAATTAGATTCCACCCCAGGGACCAATAAGGAATGGCCAGAACTCTCATTAGGACGGTCAGGTTGGCTCGATGGGATGGAGCGCCCGGCAGGAGACGAGGAGATACGAGCCCCTTTTTGATTAGAGAAAGCCACCGGGGGCGGGAGTGCGTCCTTAATTTTTTTAGGGGGCATCGTTAGAGGGCTGCAGTAGAAGGAGTAGACGAGTGAAACTGGAAGGCCAATGCGTCACAGGCCCTGGAGGCAGAGTAGTATGCTGGTTCCAAACAGAAGCTACTATGTATGCATGAGAACCCCGGGTGGAGGCGTAGAGAGGACAGAGCACATCACATCCCTATTCAAACATTATTACATGCAGAGAGATCTTTGCAGGGTTGGGGAGAAACGACAAATATGAGAGAGGCACAACAAATCCCAGCAAGGGGGTACTCACAGATCCAGTACAGGGGATTCCAGCAGGAATCGGCAACACTACCACATAATGGAATATACACCCCAAGGGAGATGTAGTAGAAAAAGCTGGAGGAGAGCCCCAGGTAGATATCAGCTCAGGGTTCAGTTTCATCCTCAGAAGGGGACAGAGCTGCAGAGATGCACAGACTGAAGAATCCAAAATGGGCGCTGGCTGTGAATGTCTCCTTCCCAGCTGGAGACAGAGGTGGATCCCAGGCACACAGGAGTATAAGCACAAGGGCCCACGGGTCCTCGGCCTCTGGGAGCCCCCAGAGACCCCCCAGGAGCCTGCAGGGAGAGGTAGGAGCCGTCCGGCGGAGCCACGTCCCGGAAGTCCGGCCCGGGTAGGCTTGAAAATTTAGTCCCCGGACTCAGGGCAGAAGGTAGGCCGCAATCTGCAGGAGCCTCCAGGAGTGCTCCCCGATTCCGCGGACCTCACCAACCGGCCAGCGCACAGCAGCTGGAGTGGGGGAGAGGGCACCAGGCTGAAAGGAGCAGAGATGGATGTGCAGGGAGGGAGAGAAGTGCCAGAAATCCTGGAGCTCTGCTGAGATACTTCCACTCACAGCAGCAGCTAGGCCACGCCCCCCCCCCTTTTTTTATTGGTGTGTACTTTATTACTACAAAGACATAATATTAAAGTTTACCATGTTGAACGTTCAAAACCCCATTCTGATATTATCCCATTTCCCTCTAAATAATATTGGATTGATCAAATAAGCACCTTAAATAGGGTAATTTTATTGATTAATGTGCAGCCCACAATTCTTTGCGGTGTTGCCCATCGGGGCAAGTGGTGATGTGGGCTAGAGGCTGGGAGAGATCACCAGGACCACGTGGCAGCCGACAGCTGTGAGGCTGACTGCACTTCACTGGGCTGGCTGGAACTTGGAAAGAATGCGGTTCACCATCCTGCTGCCCACTACCCTACCTGATTGCTTCACCTGGCCAGAAAAGGAGGCTCTGCCTGGAGTGATGAGTAAAATGGACTCTGCCTGGCGTAATGTGTAAAAGGGTGCTTTACCTGGTATAATGTGTAAAAGGGTCTCTACCTGGTGTAATGTGTATAAGGGGCACTACCTAGAGTAATGTGTAAAGGGGGGCTCTACCTAGAGTGATGTATATAAGTGGCACTACTGTGTGCCATAATTTGAATAATGGAGACTACTGTGCGGCGTAATATGAATTGGTACTATTTTGTGACACAGCCCTTCCCCATAAAGCCACACCCCTATTTTATTTTTGACGCATGCCTTTGGCACGCAGTGTCCCTATTTTAAGTATGGTGGGGGACACGAATTCTCTTTCTGATACAGGGCACCAAAATGTCTAGTTACGGTTCAGCTGTATATATATATCCTTAACGTAACCTTCTTTTTTATTCTAACTTTTTTCCTAATGCATTTATGGAATGTATGCTGTTTTCTCTAACGTCCTAAGTGGATGCTGGGGACTCCGTAAGGACCATGGGGAATAGCGGCTCCGCAGGAGACTGGGCACAAAAGTAAAGCTTTAGAACTACCTGGTGTGCACTGGCTCCTCCCCCTATGATCCTCCTCCAAGCCTCAGTTAGATTTTTGTGCCCGAACGAGAAGGGTGCACACTAGGTGGCTCTCCTGAGCTGCTTAGTGAAAAGTTTAGTTTAGGTTTTTTATTTTCAGTGAGACCTGCTGGCAACAGGCTCACTGCATCGAGGGACTAAGGGGAAAAGAAGCGAACTCACCTGCGTGCAGAGTGGATTGGGCTTCTTAGGCTACTGGACATTAGCTCCAGAGGGACGATCACAGGCCCAGCCATGGATGGGTCCCAGAGCCGCGCCGCCGGCCCCCTTACAGAGCCAGAAGACAGAAGAGGTCCGGAAAATCGGCGGCAGAAGACGTCCTGTCTTCAACAAGGTAGCGCACAGCACTGCAGCTGTGCGCCATTGCTCTCAGCACACTTCACACTCCGGTCACTGAGGGTGCAGGGCGCTGGGGGGGGGGCGCCCTGAGACGCAATAAAAACACCTTGGATGGCAAAAAATGCATCACATATAGCTCCTGGGCTATATGGATGAATTTAACCCCTGCCAGAATACATAGAAAAACGGGAGATAAGGCCGCCGATAAGGGGGCGGAGCCTATCTCCTCAGCACACTGGCGCCATTTTCCCTCACAGCTCCGTTGGAGGGAAGCTCCCTGGCTCTCCCCTGCAGTCACTACACTACAGAAAGGGTTAAAAAAGAGAAGGGGGGCACTAATTACGCGCAGTATTAAAGATACAGCAGCTATAAGGGGAAAAACACTTATATCAGTGGCGTAACTAGAAATTTTTCTCCCCCAAGCCAAAAAATTCTTCAGCGCCCCCCCCCCCATGCCCCATAATTGGGAGCAAGAAAGGGCTAAATATGCGCGCGCCGCAAAAAGGGGCGTGGTTTCGTTGGAATGGGCGTGGTTTCTCATAAAGGGGCGTGGCATTGCAGGAAAAGACTACCTTATACCCCAGTTTTGTAACCTGCACGCCCAGACGTTAGCCACCACAGGAAAGAAAAATAATCCTGATTCATGCCCCTTACATTATTTGTCATTTTTCCTCCTTATAGTAATGCCCAGTATACATTATTCCACATACTGCAATGGCCCTTAGACATTATGCCACACACAATAATGCACATGACACAATATGCACACACCGTAATGCCCCAGACATATTATGCCACACACTGTAATGCCTGTGACACATTATGACAGGAATCGCAATGCCCGTTATACATTATGCTACACACTGCAATGCCCCTGATACATTATAGCACATACAATGCCTGTGACACATTATGACACACACCGCAATGTCCGTGATACATTATGCCACACACTGCAATGCCCGATACATTATAGCACATACAATGCCTGTGACACATTATGCCACACACTGCAATGACCTTGAGACATTATACCACAATGCCCGTGATATAGTATACCATACACGTAATGCCTGTGACACATACCGCAATGCCCTGCCCGTTATACCTTATGCCACACACCGCAATGCCCGTTATGTATTATGCCACACTGCAATGACCCTGAGACATTATACCACATATCACAATGCCCGCGATATAGTATACCATACACCGTAATGCCTGTGACACATTATGACACACACCGCAATGTCCGTGATACATTATGCCACACACCGTAATGCCCATTACACATTAAGTCCTACAGTAAGGCTTCTAATTACTTTTCAATTACCTGCTCGTTGTCAGGGGTTTCATGCACTGGGTGTCATGCTCGTTGCTAGGAGGTAGTCCTTGTTGCTAGGGCTGTGCTCCCAGTGCCACATATGTCCCCAGTGCCAGATATTCCCCCCCCAGTGCCACATATGCCCCCAGTGCCAGATATGCCCCCAGTGCCATATATTCCCCCCCAGTGCCACATATGCCCCCCGTGCCGGATATTCCCCCCCAGTGCCACATATGCCCCCAGTGCCAGATATTCCCCCCCAGTGCCAGATATTCCCCCCCGTGCCATATATGCCCCCAGTGCCATATATTCCCCCCAGTGCCAGATATGCCCCCAGTGCCAGATATCCCCCCCCAGTGCCATATATGCCCCCAGTGCCAGATATCCCCCCCCAGTGCCAGATATTCTCCCAGTGCCAGATATTCCCCCCCAGTGCCATATATGCCCCCAGTGCCAGATATCCCCCCCCAGTGCCAGATATTCCCCCCCAGTGCCATATATGCCCCCAGTGCCAGATATCCCCCCCCAGTGCCAGATATTCCCCCCCAGTGCCAGATATCCCCCCCTGCCATATATGCCCCAGTGCCAGATATTCCCCCCCCCCCAGTGCCAGATATTCCCCCAGTGCCAGATATTCCCCCCCAGTGCCAGATATTCCCCCAGTGCCAGATATTCCCCCCCAGTGCCATATATGCCCCCAGTGCCAGATATCCCCCCAGTGCCAGATATCCCCCCCCCCCCCTGCCATATATGCCCCAGTGCCAGATATCCCCCCCCCCCCAGTGCCAGATATTCCCCCAGTGCCAGATATTCCCCCCCAGTGCCATATATGCCCCCAGTGCCAGATATCCCCCCCCCAGTGCCAGATATTCCCCCAGTGCCAGATATTCCCCCCCAGTGCCATATATGCCCCCAGTGCCAGATATACCCCCCCCAGTGCCAGATATACCCCAGTGCCAGATATCCCCCCCCCAGTGCCAGATATTCCCCCAGTGCCAGATATTCCCCCCCCAGTGCCAGATTCCCCCCCAGTGCCAGATATCCCCCCCTGCCATATATGCCCCAGTGCCAGATATTTCCCCCCCCCCCAGTGCCAGATATTCCCCCAGTGCCAGATATTCCCCCCCAGTGCCATATATGCCCCCAGTGCCAGATATCCCCCCCCCAGTGCCAGATATTCCCCCAGTGCCAGATATTCCCCCCCAGTGCCATATATGCCCCCAGTGCCAGATATTCCCCCCCCCCTGTGCCAGATATTCCCCCCCAGTGCCAGATATACCCCAGTGCCAGATAATCCCCCCCCCAGTGCCATATATGCCCCCAGTGCCAGATACCCCCCCCCAGTGCCAGATATTCCCCCAGTGCCAGATATTCCCCCCCCCCAGTGCCATATATGCCCCCCAGTGCCAGATTCCCCCCCCCAGTGCCAGATATTCCCCCCCAGTGCCAGATAATGCCTGCCGCCGCTGCTGCCGCTTGTTGGAGGGACACGGAGGGCACAGCGTCTCCTGTGTCCCTCCTGCATCATCTCCGGCGGCCGCGGGTCTAATAGGGGGAAGTGCCGGTTCATGAGCCAATTAGAGCTCACGGACGGCACTTCCCCCTATTAGACCCGCGGCCGCCGGAGATGATGCAGGAGGGACACAGGAGACGCACACGCTGTGCCCTCCGTGTCCCTCCAACAAGTGGCGGAGGGAAGGAGAAAGCAGACTGACATGCGGACGCTCGTCCGCATGTCAGTCTGCTGTAAATCAGTGGCGCCCCCGCAGCCCCTCGCCCCCAAGCCACCGCGAGGACTGCGGGGGCAGTAGTTACGCCACTGACTTATATAAGGTTATCCCTGTATATATATAGCGCTCTGGTGTGTGCTGGCAAACTCTCCCTCTGTCTCCCCAAAGGGCTAGTGGGGTCCTGTCCTCTATCAGAGCATTCCCTGTGTGTGTGCTGTATGTCGGTACGTTTGTGTCGACATGTATGAGGAGAAAAATGATGTGGAGACGGAGCAAATTGCCTGTAATAGTGATGTCACCCCCTAGGGGGTCGACACCTGAGTGGATGAACTGTTGGAAGGAATTACGTAACAGTGTCAGCTCTGTATAAAAGACAGTGGTTGACATGAGACAGCCGGCTACTCAGCTTGTGCCTGTCCAGACGTCTCATAGGCCGTCAGGGGCTCTAAAGCGCCCGTTACCTCAGATGGCAGATATAGACGCCGACACGGATACTGACTCCAGTGTCGACGGTGAAGAGACAAATGTGACTTCCAGTAGGGCCACACGTTACATGATTGAGGCAATGAAAAATGTTTTACACATTTCTGATAATACGAGTACCACCAAAAAGGGGTATTATGTTCGGTGAGGAAAAACTACCTGTAGTTTTCCTGAATCTGAGAAATTAAATGAGGTGTGTGATGATGCGTGGGTTTCCCCCGATAACAACTGATAATTTCTAAAATGTTATTGGCATTATATCCTTTCCCGCCAGAGGTTAGGGTGCGTTGGGAAACACCCCCTAGGGTGGATAAAGCGCTCACACGCTTGTAAGAACAAGGGCTCTACCCTCTCCTGAGATGGCCGCCCTTAAGGATCCTGCTGATAGAAAGCAGGAGGGCATCCTAAAAGGTATTTACACACATACTGGTGTTATACTGCGACCAGCAATCGCCTCAGCCTGGATGTGCAGTGCTGGGTTGGCGTGGTCGGATTCCCTGACTGAAAATATTGATACCCTAGATAGGGACAGTATGTTATTGCCTATAGAGCATTTAAAAGATGCATTTCTATATATGCGTGATGCACAGCGGAATATTTGCCGACTGGCATCAAGTCTAAGTGCGTTGTCCATTTCTACCAGTAGAGGGTTATGGACACGACAGTGATCAGGTGATGCGGATTCCAAACGGCATTTGGAAGTATTGCCTTATTAAGGGGAGGAGTTATTTGGGGTCGGTCTTTCAGACCTGGTGACCACGGCAACAGCTGGGAAATCCACGTTTGTACCCCAGGTCGCCTCTCAACATGAGAAGACGCCGTATTATCAGGCGCAGTCTTTTCGTGGGCAAGCGGGCAAAAGGTTCCTCATTTCTGCCCCGTGACAGAGGGAGAGGAAAAAGGCTGCAGAAATCAGCCAGTTCCCAGGAACAGAAACCCTCTCCCGCCTCTGCCAAGCCCTCAGTATGACGCTGGGGCTTTACAAGCAGAATCAGGCACGGTGGGGGTCCGTCTCAATGAATTTCAGCGCGCAGTGGGCTCACTAGCAAGTAGACCCCTGGATCCTTCAGGTGATATCTCAAGGGTACAAATTGGAATTCGAGACGTCTCCCCCTCGCCGTTTCCTAAAGTCGGCTTTACCGATGTCTCCTTCTGACAGGGAGACAGTTTTGGAAGCCATTCACAAGCTGTATTCCCAGCAGGTGATAATCAAGGTACCCCTCCTGCAACAGGGAACGGGGTATTATTCCACACTGTTGTGGTACCGAAGCCGGACGGCTCGGTGAGACCGATTCTAAATCTAAAATCTTTGAACACTTACATACAGAGGTTCAAATTCAAGATTGAGTCACTCAGAGCAGTGATTGCGAACCTGGAAGAAGAGGACTACATGATGTCTCGGTACATCAAGGATGCTTACCTTCATGTCCCAATTTACCCTTCTCACCAAGGGTACCTCAGGTTTATGGTACAGAACTGTCACTATCAGTTTCAGACGCTGCCGTATGGATGGTCCACGGCAACCCGGGTCTTTACCAAGGTAATGGCCGAAATGATGATACTCCTTCAAAGGAAGGGAATTTTAGTTATCCCTTACTTGGACGATTCCCTGATAAGGGTAAGATCCAGGGAACAGTTGGAGGTCGGTGTAGCACTATCTCAGGTAGTGTTGCGGCAGCACGATTGGATTCTCAATATTCCAAAATCGCAGCTAAAAGATTCCGACGACTCGTCTTCTGTTCTTAGGGATGATCCTGGACACAGTTCAGAAAAAGGTGTTTCTCCCGGAGGAGAAAGTCAGGGAGTTATCCGAGCTAGTCGGGAACCTCCTATAACCGAGCCAAGTCTCAGTACATCAATGAGATGGTTCTAAAAAAAATGGTGGCTTCCTATGAAGCAATCCCATGCGGCAGATTCCACGCAAGAACTTTCCAGTGGGACCTGCTGGACAAATGGTCTGGGTCACATCTTCAGATGCATCAGCGGATAACCCTGTCACCAAGCACAAGGGTGTCTCTCCTGTGGTGGTTGCAGAGTGCTCATCTTCTAGAGGGCCGCACATTCAGGACTGGGTCCTGGTGACCACGGATGCCAGCCTGCGAGGCTGGGGAGCAGTCACACAGGGAAGGAATTTCCAGAGCTTATGGTCAAGCCTGGAGACATCACTTCACATAAATATCCTGAAGCTAAGGGCCATTTACAATGCTCTAAGCTCAGCAAGACCTCTGCTTCAAGGTCACCCGGAGTTGATCCATTCGGACAACATCACGGCAGTCACCCACGTAAACAGACAGGGTGACACAAGAAGCAGAAGGGCAATGGCAGAAGCTGCAAGGATTCTTCGCTGGGCGGAAAATCATGTGATAGCACTGTCAGCAGTATTCATTCCGGGAGTGGACAACTGGGAAGCAGACTTCCTCAGCAGACACGACCTCCACCCGGGAGAGTGGGGACTTCACCCAGAAGTCTTCCACATGTTTATAAAACTCGACAAGTATTGCGCCAGGTCAAGGGACCCTCAGGCAATAGCTGTAGATGCTCTGGTAACACAGTGGGTGTACCAGTCAGTGTATGTGTTCCCTCCTCTGCCTCTCATAACCAAGGTACTGAGAATTATAAGATGGAGAGGAGTAAGCACTATATTCGTGGCTCCGGATTGGCCAAGAAGGACTTGGTAACCGGAACTTCAAGAGATGCTCACGGAGGATCCGTGGCCTCTACCTCTAAGAAGGGACCTGCTCCAGCAAGGACTTTGTCTGTTCCAAGACTTACCGCGGCTGCGTTTAACGGCAGGGCGGTTGAACGCCGGATCCTGAAGGAAAAAGGCATTCCGGATGAAGTCATCCCTATCCTGATCAAAGCCAGGAAAGATATAACCGCAAAACATTATCACCGCATTTGGCGAAAATATGTTGCGTGGTGCAAGGCCAGTAAGGCCCCGACGGAGGAATTTTCAACTAGGTCGATTCCTACATTTCCTGCAAACAGGAGTGTCTATGGGCCTGAAATGGGGGTCCATTAAGGTTCAAATTTTGGCCCTGTCAATTTTCTTCCAAAAAGAACTAGCTTCAGTCCCTGAAGTTCAGACGTTTGTGAAAGGGGTACTGTATATACAGCCTCCTTTTGTGCTTCCAGTGGCACCTTGGGATCTAAATGTAGTTTTTGGGTTCCAAAAGTCACATTGGTTTGAACCACTTAAATATGTGGAGTTAAAATATCTCACATGGAAAGTGGTCATGCTATTGGCCCTGGCCTGGGCCAGGTGCGTGTCAGAATTGGCAACTTTATCCTGTAAAAGCCCTCATCTGATTTTCCATTCGGACAGGGCGGAATTGAGGACTTGTCCTCAGTTTCTCCCTAGGGTGGTTTTCAGCGTTTCACCTGAATCAACCTATTGTGGTGCCTGCGGCTACTAGGGACTTGGAGGACTCCAAGTTGCTAGACGTTGTCAGAGCCCTGGAAATATAGGTTTCCAGGACGGCTGGAGTCAGAAAATCTGACTCGTTGTTTATTCTGTATGCACCCAACAAGCTGGGTGCTCCTGCTTCTAAGCAGACTATTGCTCGTTGGATTTGTAGTACAATTCAGCTTGCACATTCTGTGGCAGGCCTGCCACAGCCAAAATCTGTAAAAGCCCATTCCACAAGGAAGGTGGGCTCATCTTGGGCGGCTGCCCGAGGGGTCTCGGCTTTACAACTTTGCCGAGCAGCTACTTGGTCAGGAGCAAATACGTTTGTAAAATTCTACAAATTTTGATACCCTGGCTGAGGAGGACCGGGAGTTCTCTCACTTGGTGCTGCAGAGTCATCCGCACTCTCCCGCCCGTTTGGGAGCTTTGGTATAATCCCCATGGTCCTTACGGAGTCCCCAGCATCCACTTAGGACGTTAGAGAAAATAAGAATTTACTTACCGATAATTCTATTTCTCGTAGTCCGTAGTGGATGCTGGGCGCCCATCCCAAGTGCGGATTGTCTGCAATACTGGTACATAGTTATTGTTACCAAAAAATCGGGTTATTGCTGTAGTGAGCCATCTTTTCTAGAGGCTCCTCTGTTATCATGCTGTTAACTGGGTTTAGATCACAAGTTATATGGTGTGATTGGTGTGGCTGGTATGAGTCTTACCCGGGATTCAAAATCCTTCCTTATTGTGTACGCTCGTCCGGGCACAGTATCCTAACTGAGGCTTGGAGGAGGGTCATAGGGGGAGGAGCCAGTGCACACCAGGTAGTTCTAAAGCTTTACTTTTGTGCCCAGTCTCCTGCGGAGCCGCTATTCCCCATGGTCCTTACGGAGTCCCCAGCATCCACTACGGACTACGAGAAATAGAATTATCGGTAAGTAAATTCTTATTTTTTTTTATCACGCAATGGTTCACATTCCACTAATAAGTACATTGATTCTTTATGTTGTACCAAGTTAAAATTAGCATCTGTGGTCACCATTGTATTTATTTTAATTACTGCATTTTCATCAATTTTGCAGTGCACCAAATTGAATGAATATGCTCCTAAAAAGTAAAGCATGCTTTTATATAGCCCAATAAAAAAAAAAGCTGAAATTGAGACCATTCCTCTGTTTTCCGTAGTTATTGTTAGATATATTTGGTTGCCTACAATAATAGGAATAATGATTTCCAACAATGGCTGTCATTCCGAGTTGATCGCACGTTGCAACTTTTTGCTGCTCATGCGATCAACTTGACGCCGCCTATGGGGGAGTGTATTTTAGCATAGCAGGGCTGCGATCGCTTGTGCAGCCCTGCTATGCTAAAAAAGTTTCCTGCAAAACAAGACCAGGGTCAGACTTACTTACCCTGTGCGACGGATCCAGCGACGAAGGTCCCGGAATTGACGTCAGACATCCGCCCTCCAAACGCCTGGGCACGCCTGCGTTCGCCTCCCCACACCCAGAAAACGGTCAGTTGATGCCCCGGAACGCCTCCCGCCTGTCAGTCTTCTTGCAATCGCCGCTGCAATCACTTTTTCCGCTGGCGGCGGCGCTGCCGTCGCCGGGCAATGACACGTGTGCGCAATGCATCCACCGCGCATGCACAGTTCCGATCCATTCGCACCACTGCGACAAACTGCAATGTAACAAAGCATAAACAGTATAACACATGTAATGCTTTGCAGATGCACTAAATACCACTACTGTCATTATATGGTGTTTTACAGTATATTATGAAGTGTGTCAGTAATAGACCTATCAGACCGTTATTAAGCTAGCATTCACATAAGCATCTTGAATATACATTCACCCTCACGTTATCAATGTATAGGGCTATCACATAGGTTCATTGTTCAAAATGGTCTATTTTTTTTGGACTCTATTTTGGAGTTTATAGTAAGGTACTAGTGTCCCATTATTGACAAGTGGGCATTGCTGGATGGATCTGGGTGTGGAGGGGAGGACCTGGTGATTGTACATATACAATGTATATTATATTTATAGAAAACTATAGGGTCTATGTATCATAAATTGCATGTCATTGTTTCTCATCAAATATTGCTATAAAACATGTTCGAGATGTGAACTTTATCACATCACGATAACGCAGTTTTGAAAGAAGAGAGCATGCGTGATCAAGCAAACACTAGAAACCTATTATTATTACACATTTCCATTATTTGCATTAGGATTAGCATTATTCTTACATTTTACATATATCAACTATTTATTGAGGATCCCTTTACTTACATATGTAGAATAATTAAAAAATTATTTTGAAGCGATTAGTCAGAGTCCCGGCAGCAGCATATGACGGATTGTGGTAAGTATTATAACCCTAACCCTAAACTTAACCCTAACCCACACCTCCTGCACAGTGGCAGAACTAGCGTGCGATGGGCCCAGGTGCAACAAGATGCCTCCAACTCCAAATTATGGATTCTATGCATGCTCCCGTATTATATATAAATATATATATATAAAGGTAGTGGAGAAAATAAGCGCTAATGAGTGTAGTGACAATTATAACGGAAATACTCAGGTGGGTTAAAAAATTAATATGGCCTTGGGCACTTATCTGGTAAGTAAGAACTTCCAGCCGATGTTCATCATTCATCATGTTCAGCAACGGACGAAACGCGTTGGGACTGTTTGCTGCTGAAACTCCCCTTGATGGACAGATAAGCGTTTGAACTTTTTTATCCTGTACGCATAACCTTTGGCTATCTTGTGTCCCTGGGACAGTTTGTTGCTGACCTCCCTATCCCTATAATGGACAGATAAGCTTTTATGATTTTAAATCTTGTACGTGTGTTGTCTAGCCGTTTTTTATGTGATTGTTCATTAAATCTGTATTTTATGTTGTGAAGTTACAGATTACATTTTATTGGGAATAAGCTAGTTCCCTAAATTCGTGCCCTATATTGCGAAAGGCATTATTTTAATTCATGAACGATACACACTATGTTTGCTGTTTCTTCTTTTTACATGTTAATCCTAAAATGATGAACATCGGCTGGAAGTTCTTACTTACCAGATAAGTGCCCAAGGCCATATTAATTTTTTAACCCACCTGAGTATTTCCGTTATAATTGTCACTACACTCATTAGCGCTTATTTTCTCCACTACCTTTATTTTATTTATGTGTATACCATACACTAATCTTGTATTATGAGCTGCTACTCTTAAAAGGGTTAAAAGAGTGTTTTTTATTACTGTTTCCACCGCACGTCTGTACTATAGCGCCTAGGTCTCTATTTCTTTATAAATATATATATATATATATATATATATATATATACACATACTGTGTATAGATGTTGATATATTATTTAAAAATAAGATTTTACTCACCGGTAAATCTATTTCTCGTAGTCCGTAGTGGATGCTGGGAACTCCGAAAGGACCATGGGGAATAGCGGCTCCGCAGGAGACTGGGCACAACTAAAGAAAGCTTTTAGGTCACCTGGTGTGCACTGGCTCCTCCCACTATGACCCTCCTCCAAGCCTCAGTTAGGACACTGTGCCCGGACGAGCTGACATAATAAGGAAGGATTTTGAATCCCGGGTAAGACTCTTACCAGCCACACCAATCACACCGTATAACTCGTGATACTATACCCAGTTTAACAGTATGAAAACAACTGAGCCTCTCAACAGATGGCTCAACAATAACCCTTTAGTTAACAATAACTATGTACAAGTATTGCAGACAATCCGCACTTGGGACGGGCGCCCAGCATCCACTACGGACTACGAGAAATAGATTTACCGGTGAGTAAAATCTTATTTTCTCTGACGTCCTAGTGGATGCTGGGAACTCCGAAAGGACCATGGGGATTATACCAAAGCTCCCAAACGGGCGGGAGAGTGCGGATGACTCTGCAGCACCGAATGAGAGAACTCAAGGTCCTCCTCAGCCAGGGTATCAAATTTGTAGAATTTTGCAAACGTGTTTGCCCCTGACCAAGTAGCAGCTCGGCAAAGTTGTAAAGCCGAGACCCCTCGGGCAGCCGCCCAAGATGAGCCCACCTTCCTTGTGGAATAGGCTTTTACTGATTTAGGATGCGGCAGTCCAGCCGCAGAATGCGCCAGCTGAATTGTGCTACAAATCCAGCGAGCAATAGTCTGCTTAGAAGCAGGAGCACCCAGCTTGTTGGGTGCATACAGGATAAATAGCGAGTCAGTTTTCCTGACTCTAGCCGTCCTGGAAACATAAATTTTCAAGGCCCTGACTACGTCCAGTAACTTGGAATCCTCCAAGTCGCTAGTAGCCGCAGGCACCACAATAGGTTGGTTCAAGTGAAAAGCTGATACCACCTTAGGGAGAAACTGGGGACGAGTCCTCAATTCCGCCCTATCCATATGGAAAATCAGATAAGGGCTTTTACATGACAAAGCTGCCAATTCTGACACACGCCTGGCTGAAGCCAAGGCCAGTAACATGACCACTTTCCACGTGAGATATTTTAGATCCACGGTTTTAAGTGGCTCAAACCAATGTGATTTTAAGAAACTCAACACCACGTTGAGATCCCAAGGTGCCACTGGAGGCACAAACTGGGGCTGAATATGCAGCACTCCTTTCACAAACGTCTGAACTTCAGGTAGCGAAGCCAGTTCTTTCTGGAAGAAAATCGACAGAGCCGAGATCTGTACCTTAATGGAGCCTAATTTCAGGCCCATAGTCACTCCTGCTTGTAGGAAATGCAGAAATCGACCTAGTTGAAATTCCTCTGTTGGGGCCTTTTTGGCCTCACACCAAGCAACATATTTCCGCCATATGCGGTGATAATGCTGTACAGTCACATCTTTCCTGGCTTTAATCAGCGTAGGAATGACTTCCTCCGGAATGCCCTTTTCCTTCAGGATCCGGCGTTCAACCGCCATGCCGTCAAACGCAGCCGCGGTAAGTCTTGGAACAGACAGGGCCCCTGCTGCAGCAGGTCCTGTCTGAGCGGCAGAGGCCATGGGTCCTCTGAGATCATCTCTTGAAGTTCCGGGTACCACGCTCGTCTTGGCCAATCCGGAACCACGAGTATTGTTCTTACTCCTCGTTTTCTTATTATTCTCAGTACCCTTGGTATGAGAGGCAGAGGAGGGAACACATAAACTGACTGGTACACCCACGGTGTCACTAGAGCGTCCACAGCTATCGCCTGAGGGTCCCTTGACCTGGCGCAATATCTCTAGTTTTTTGTTTAGGCGGGACGCCATAATGACCACCTGTGGTCGTTCCCATCGATTTACAATCAGCGTGAAGACTTCTGGATGAAGTCCCCACTCTCCCGGGTGGAGGTCGTGTCTGCTGAGAAAAGTCTGCTTCCCAGTTGTCCACTCCCGGAATGAACACTGCTGACAGTGCTAGTACGTGATTTTCCGCCCATCGGAGAATCCTTGTGGCTTCTGCCATTGCCATCCTGCTTCTTGTGCCGCCCTGTCGATTTACATGGGCGACTGCCGTGATGTTGTCTGACTGGATCAGTACCGGCTGGTGTAGAAGCAGGGATTTTGCCTGACTTAGGGCATTGTAAATGGCCCTTAGTTCCAGAATATTTATGTGTAGGGAAGTCTCCTGACTCGACCATAGTCCTTGGAAGTTTCTTCCCTGTGTGACTGCCCCCCAGCCTCGAAGGCTGGCATCCGTGGTCACCAGGACCCAGTCCTGTATGCCGAATCTGCGGCCCTCTAGAAGATGAGCACTCTGCAGCCACCACAGCAGAGACACCCTGGTCCTTGGAGACAGGGTTATTAGGCGATGCATCTGAAGATGCGATCCGGACCATTGGTCCAACAGGTCCCACTGAAAGATTCTGGCATGGAACCTGCCGAAAGGAATTGCTTCGTAAGAAGCCACCATCTTTCCCAGGACCCGCGTGCAGTGATGCACCGATACCTGTTTCGGTTTCAGGAGGTCTCTGACTAGAGATGACAGCTCCTTGGCTTTCTCCTCCGGGAGAAACACTTTTTTCTGGACTGTATCCAGAATCATACCCAGGAACAGTAGACGTGTCGTCGGAACCAGCTGTGATTTTGGAATATTCAGAATCCAACCGTGCTGGTGTAGCACCTCCTGAGATAGTTCTACTCCCACCAACAACTGCTCCTTGGACCTCGCCTTTATTAGGAGATCGTCCAAGTACGGGATAATTAAAACTCCCTTTCTTCGAAGGAGTATCATCATTCCTGCCATTACCTTGGTAAACACCCTCGGTGCCGTGGAGAGTCCAAACGGCAGC
>NW_026969755.1:0-28772 GCF_028390025.1 Pseudophryne corroboree
TGCCGTCTAAAAGGGACTATTCCCACTTTTGGGTTTCCACGACACCCATGGAATGGGAATAGAACCTGCAGCTCACCACCGAGCCCACAAGCGGCTTCGTTGCTCTCCCTCCCCCCTCCGGCATTCTGTGGCCGGGATCCTGGCATCGGGATGCTGACCGTCAGTATCCTGGCTGCCGGTAACCCATACCCAACCTGGAGATAGGCTGAAACTGCTACCGAAACGGGAAACTTATTGGATAGTTACTCTGAACACGCTATACCCGGCTGGCTTAAACCTGGGATTTGAACCGTTTATTAATTAAGAACTTTATTCTAATTGCAAGAGTCTATAATACTGTGCTACTCTGTGGTGAATACTGTGCTACTCTGTGGTGCTACCAGTTATAGATCTTAAAATGACATAATACTGTGGTGGGAGATTTTGTGACATACGATTACAGACCAGTGAACTCCCGAGTAGTTAATAGAGGAATGATTTCTACTTGCAGGAATGTAAGATATAAAGGAATCCCTGTGATAGAGAAAATGCTTATTTTTAATGTAGATTTTATTAATGTCCTTTTTTATTGAATTAAGTAGAAAGGGTGTAATAGTACTGAATACAAAGTGTACTAGATTATGGAGGAATAGTACAGTCTAAATAGATTCCAGAGATGTCTCTGTCAGTTAATTGGTTAATGAAATGTTAAAATGGAAGACTGTGCTACGCTAGGCCAGCCCTCTGACAAAATCCGATGTGACAAAACGCGTTGGGGCGTGGCCTAGCGCAAGGTGTGTATAGCGGTGATGGGTCATTCCATGGTAACAAACATTACGTTTTGACTAAACAGATCATGTGAAATATTTTTTTAGCATATGTTTTGAATATTTTGTGCAAAGTAAATGTTTGTGTGGTACAGGATATGCTTTAATTTTGATGCAAAGCTTGGCATCTTGTCATTGTTAGATGCTCTGAGAGAGGACTGAAAACTGGTAACAAACGTTACATGTCTCTGTTTTCATGTAATGACCCTGATACACCTTTCTTCATGTAATTGTCTGTATGTGAACTACCTATGGTGGTTGAAACCGCCATTTGTGGTACGTGATTTTAATACTTTGGTGTGTGGAAGCTGCCAGAATAAATGAATGTTGGCCTAAAATGACCTCAGATTTTCACACAAGTCCTAATAATAAGATAAAGAGAACCAAATCAAACAAATGAGACAATTTTTTTTGTAGATTTTCTCATATTTTTATTGAGAAAAATTATCCAATATCACATCTCTATGAGTGTCAAAAGTATGTGAACCTTTGCTTTCAGTATCTGGTATTATTTATTATTTATTTGTTAACAGTTTCTTATATAGGGGGTAATTCCAAGTTGATCGCAGCAGGAGTTTTGATAGCAGTTGGGTAAAACCATGTGCACTGCAGGGGGGGCAGATATAACATGTGCAGAAAGAGTTAGATTTGGGTGGGTTATTTTGTTTCTGTGCAGGGTAAATACTGGCTGCTTTATTTTTACACTGCAAATTAGATTGCAGATTGAACACACCCCACCCAAATCTAACTCTCTCTGCACATGTTAAATCTGCCTCCCCTGCAGTGCACAAGGTTTTGCCCAATTGCTATCAAAAATCCTGCTGCGATCAACTTGGAATTACCCCCATAGTGCAGCAAATTCCGATGCGCTTTACAATTGGAAATGACAATGATACAACAAAACTGGGTAATAACAAACAGTCATAGGGGTATATTTACTAAGGTCCCGATTTTGACCAAGATGCCGTTTTTTCTTCAAAGTGTCATCTCGGTAATTTACTAAGCAAAAATCACGGCAGTGATGAGGGCATTCGTAATATTTTGGAAGTCCTTGGAAAAAATCACGAATCAATACACCATCGGTCAAATACGCCTGCAATTTGGTAGAAATTGGTCATTTACTAAAAAGTGCAAAACACAAACACTGCCGACAATAGCCAAACACTGCCGTGCTAAAATACAAATCGTGAAAAAGTGCTAAAAAAAAACAGACCTGCTTTTTTATCCCGTGTTTGTATAGGCATGCAGGGATCCATGAGATCCGTGCATGTTTATCAGTGGGAAGGGGTGGGAAATGTTATAATTTAACAAAAAAAAAATGCGTGGGGTCCCCCCTCCTAAACCAAACCAGCCTCAGGCTCTTTGAGCCGGCCCTGGTTGCAAAAATATGGGAAAAAAATTGACAGGGGTTCCCCCATATTTAAGCAACCAGCACCGGGCTCTGCGCCTGGTCCTGGTTCCAAAAATACGGGGGACAAAAAGCGTAGGGGTCCCCCGTATTTTTGAAACCAGCACCGGGCTCCACTAGCTGGACAGATAATGCCACAGCCGGGGGTCACTTTTATACAGTGCCTTGCGGCCGTGGCATCAAATATCCAACTAGTCACCCCTGGCCGGGGTACCCTGGGGGAGTGGGGACCCCTTCAATCAAGGGGTCCCCCCCCCCAGCCACCCAAGGGCCAGGGGTGAAGCCCGAGGCTGTCCCCCCCATCCAATGGGCTGCGGATGGGGGGCTGATAGCCTTTGTTCAAAGTGAATGATATTGTTTTTAGTAGCAGTACTACAAGGCCCAGCAAGCCTCCCCCGCAAGCTGGTACTTGGAGAACCACAAGTACCAGCATGCGGCGGAAAAATGGGCCCGCTGGTACCTGTAGTACTACTACTAAAAAAATACCCCAATAAAGACAACACACACACACCTTGAAAGTATAACTTTAATACATCCATCCACACCTCCATATACACATACTTACCTTATGTTCCCACGAGGGTCGGTCCTCTTCTCCAGTAGAATCCATGGTGTACCTGTAGAAAAGATTATACTCACATAATCCAGTGTGTTAGGCTCCTCGGAAAATCCTTTTGTAATCCACGTACTTGTAAAAATAAAAAAACGGATACCCGTCCACGAACTGAAAGGGGACCCATGTTTTCACATGGGACCCCTTTCCCCGAATGCCAGAAACCCCTTCTGACTGATGTCTAAGTGGGTTTCTTCAGCCAATCAGGGAGCGCCACATTGTGGCACCCTCCTGATCGGCTGTGTGCTCCTGTACTGTCTGACAGGCGGCACACGGCAGTGTTACAATGTAGCGCCTATGCGCTCCATTGTAACCAATGGTGGGAACTTTCAGGTCAGCGGTTGACCGAAAGTGACCTCACCGCTGACCTGAAAGTTCCCACCATTGGTTACAATGGAGCGCATAGGCGCTACAATGTAACACTGCCGTGTGCCGCCTGTCAGACAGTACAGGAGCACACAGCCGATCAGGTGGGTGCCACAACGTGGCGCTCCCTGATTGGCTGAAGAAACCCACTTAGACATCAGTCAGAGGGGGTTTCTGGCATTCGGGGAAAGGGGTCCCATGTGAAAACATGGGTCCCCTTTCAGTTCGTGGACGGGTATCCGTTTTTTTATTTTTACAAGTACGTGGATTACAAAAGGATTTTCCGAGGAGCCTAACACACTGGATTATGTGAGTATAATTTTTTCTACAGGTACACCATGGATTCTACTGGAGAAGAGGACCGACCCTCGTGGGAACATAAGGTAAGTATGTGTATATGGAGGTGTGGATGGATGTATTAAAGTTATACTTTCAAGGTGTGTGTGTGTTGTCTTTATTGGGGTATTTTTTTAGTACTAGTACTACAGGTACCAGCGGGCCCATTTTTCCGCCGCATGCTGGTACTTGTGGTTCTCCAAGTACCAGCTTGCGGGGGAGGCTTGCTGGGCCTTGTAGTACTGCTACTAAAAACAATATCATTCACTTTGAACAAAGGCTATCAGCCCCCCATCCGCAGCCCATTGAATGGGGGGGACAGCCTCGGGCTTCACCCCTGGCCCTTGGGTGGCTGGGGGGGGCCCTTGATTGAAGGGGTCCCCACTCCCCCAGGGTACCCCGGCCAGGGGTGACTAGTTGGATATTTGATGCCACGGCCGCAAGGCACTGTATAAAAGTGACCCCCGGCTGTGGCATTATCTGTCCAGCTAGTGGAGCCCGGTGCTGGTTTCAAAAATACGGGGGACCCCTACGCTTTTTGTCCCCCGTATTTTTGGAACCAGGACCAGGCGCAGAGCCCGATGCTGGTTGTTTAAATATGGGGGAACCCCTGTCCATTTTTTCCCCATATTTCTGCAACCAGGATCGGCCCAAAGAGCCTGAGGCTGGTTTGCCTTAGGAGGGGGGACCCCACGCAATTTTTTTTTTACATTTAAACCTTTTTTTTTTTTTACAAGGTGCACAATGAAGCCCAGCACGGATCTCTCAGATCCGGCCGAGATTCATTGTATTAAAGTCGGCAGTGTTTTACAAGTCACTCACGTAAAACACTGCCAAAAAAACCGAATGACATCGACATCGGAAAACCCGAAAATGCAGAATACGGCAGCTTAGTAAATTAGTCGTAATCAATTCAAAAAGTTGCATAATAAAACTTTCGATGTCATTCGTGATTGAACTTTGACCTCAAACGGGAAAATACGATTCTTAGTAAATTTACCCCATAGAGGTTGGAAGGCCCTGCTCGCAAGCTTACAATCTATAGATTGTAATAGATTGGTATGACCCCCTTGTGCAGCAATAACTGCATGTAAACGTTTTCGATAATTGTTGATTAGTCCTGAAGATCGTCTTGGAGGAATTTTACCTAATTCCCCCATGCAAAACAGCTTCAGCGCTGTTATTTTGGTGGGGTTCCTCTTATGGTGATGCATTTAATTCACCGGTGTCGGGATCCCAGTGGTCAGGATACCGACAGTCGGAATCCCGACAGCCGACCCGGCTCAGCAGGGCCACGACACCTATAGAGTGGGAATAGATCCTGTGGCAAGCGCAGCAAGCTACCAAACCTGCAGCTTGGCGAGTGCAGCGAGCATGCAAGGAGACGAATGCTCTCCCAGCTGCCAGGATTCTGGCAGGCGGGATGCTGCTGTCGGGATTTTGACAGGCGGTATCCCGCCTGGCGGTAATCCGTACTGAACCCTTCTCATGAAATGCTCGCTTCAGGTCCTTCCACAACATTTTGGTTGGCTAAAGGTCAGGACTTTGACGTGGCCATTCCAAAATTTTAAAAGTATTCTTCTTTAGCCATTCTTTGGTCGAATGACTTGTGTGCTTTCGGTCATTGTCTTGCTGCATGACCCACGTTCTCCTGGGATGCAGCTCATGGACAGATGTCCTGACATTTTCCTTTGAGTTCTGAATTATACCAGAATATTCTTTTGTCCCGTCAATGATGACAAGTCGTCCTGGGCCATATGCAGCAAAACTGTCCCAAACCATGATACCAGAAAACAGGTCCAAACCATGATACCACCACCAGTGTTTTTCATAGATGTTATGAGGTTTTTATGCTGGAATGCATTGTTCTCCTTTCTCCAAACAAGTGCCAATTAGCTGCAGCACCCGGATACTTGTCACATAGGTAGCCAGGCAACGCTGCAGCTTCCCTTCCCTCGATACACTACGCCCCTCCCGGCTTCACTTTCTGTCTCCATAGCATCTGAAGAGCTGTAGTATTTGGGTGGGAGGAGGCTGGCGGTAGCTGCTGCTCTGGAGAACACCCACATTGCCACCATCCTCCCCCCGGAATATTGTGTAACAGGGGCACTGCCTGGAGTAATGTGTAAAAGGGGGCTCTGCCTGGAGTAATGTGTAAAAGGAGGATCTGCTTGGAGTAATGTGTAAAAGGGGACTCTGCCTGGCGTAATGTGTAAAAAGGGGACCCTGCCTGGCGTAATGTGTAAAAAGGGGACCCTGCCTGGTGTAATGTGTAAAATGGGGGCTATGCTTGGTGTAATGTGGAAAAGTAGGGCTATGCCTGGTGTAATGTGTAAAAAGGGGGGGTTTAGCCTGGTGTAATGTGTAAAAGCAACTCTACCTGGCGTAATGTGTAAAAGGGGGCTCTGCCTGGCGTAATGTGTAAAAGGGGTCTCTGTCTGGCATAATCTGTTAAAGGGGGCCCTGCTTGGAGTAATGTGTAAAAGGGGGCCCTGCTTGCAGTAATGTGTAAAAAGGGGCTCTGCCTGGCGTAATGTGTAAAAAGGGAAGTCTGTCTGGAGTAATGTGTAAAAGGGGGCTCTACCTGGAGTAATATATAATAGGGGGCTCTGCCTTGAGTAATGTGTAAATGGGAGCTCTACCTGGAGTAATGTGTAAAATGGGGGCCAGGGCCGGTGCTAGGGTGTTTGGCGCCCTCCTGCAAGCTATAAATTTTGCGCCCCCCTACAAATACAGATGTGGCCACTCTCATTCTACCTGCAAGCAGACGCATCTTGCTTGTGACTAGCCACAGCAAGCAGTGTCCCATTCGCGGGAGTGTACACACCATGCAATCCTATGGATCACGGGTGCATGCACACCCACGGGAACACTAATTGCGAAAACGAGTTGCATTTGTCACAATTAGCCTTTAAGCTGGGAAAGGACACATCTATATGTCTTCTTGACATGTCTCTTTACAATGTTTCATAGGAATGTGAAAAGAGAGAGAGAGGGTGACAGGGAGGGGGTAAGAGTCAGAGACTAACAGGAGAAAAAGGGTTAGAGTCGGTGGGTGACAGGAGAGTCAGTAGGTGACAAGGAGCGGGTGACAGGAGAGAGAGCGCATGGGGAAAGGGGAAAGGCAGGGAGAGGCAGTGGGAGAAGGGCAGAGAGTGATGCTAGGGAGAGGCAGTGGGAGAAGTGCAGAGAGTGATGCTAGGGAGAGGCAGTGGCCAGTGGGTGACAGTAAGAGGAGGGAGGTGACAATGAGGGTGAAAACAGAGGGTGACGCAGAGAGGGTGGGAGTCACTGGGTGACAGGAGAGAGAGGTGATGAGGAAAGGGAGAGTGTAACAGGAGAGAGAGATGCGAGTCAGTGGGTGACAGGAGAGAGGTGACGGCCGGGGAGAGGCACTGGGTGACAAGCAGTGGGAAAATGCACTAATTAAAAAAAGAAACACATTAATATGACACCCCCCCCCAACACACACACACATTGTTAATTTACTACTCCCCCCTCCCCAGCACAGATAAATATACCTTTCCCCATCCCCAGCACACATTTATATACCATCCCCCCCTCCCCAGCACCAGTGGTGCAAGTAGAAAAAATGTCTCATAGGTACTGTGTGCACGCGCCGAAAAAAATGGGTGTGGCCAAATGCCACATGGGGCATGGCCAATTAAAATGGGGGTGTGATACACATATGGGGGGACAGATACACTTATGACACCAATAGTGCCAGATACACATATGCCCCCACACTGCCAGATACGCCCCCACCATGCCAGATATGCTACTACAGTGCCAGATGCACAAATGCCCCATGGTGCTAGATACACAAATGCCCCTAGTAGTGCTATATATGCCCCCACAGTGCCAGATACACATTGCCCCAGATTGTCAGATACACATATGCCCCCACAGTGCCAGATATGCCCCCACAGTGCCAGATATGCCCCCACAGTGCCAGATATGCCCCCACAGTGCCAGATACATATGCCCCCACAGTGCCAGATATGCCCCTACAGTGCCAGATACACATGCCCCCAGAGTGCCAGATATGTCCCAGCAGTGCAAATTACTTACCGTTGTTGCTGCTGCCTGGGGCTGGCACTATCTGCTGCTGGGGAGAGGAGAGCGCAGCACGCGCTTCTCCTGTCCCTCTCTTTCCCTCAGTCCGGTCTTCTGAACTCGCACCCGTCCGCGAGCCAATCAGGGCTCGCGGTCCGGCAGCAGCGGCTCCTGATTGGCTGCCGGTCCGTGAGCTCTGACTGGCTCATGAACCGGCTCAGCGCCTGACGCCGCTGACGGACTCAGGTGGGACTCGCAGGAGATGAGAGACGCGTGCTGCACTCTCCTCTCTCCAAGACCCGGTGTCTGCAAGGTGGCGGCCCAGAGGTATGGCGTACCTGCTGGGATTTTCTTACAGGTACGCCGTACCGCCCCGTACAGCCATATTTGCAGCACTGACCAGCACACATTTATATACCACCCCCCCTCCCCAGCACACATTTATATACTACCCCCCCCTCCCCAGCACACAATAATACACCAGTTTCCCCATGTGTGTCAGCAGCAGCATTTACCTGAATGTCTACTCCTCTAGTATGGTATGGCTGCCTGCTAGATCTGCTGGGCTGCTCCTCTTCTCCTCATATCTTACGGATCCTGCAGTGCAGTCACATGTGCACACGTGGCTTCCTGTTCCTGCTTAATGAGGAAGCAGGCTCAGGAGAGCAACGAGAGTTGTCTGCCCGACTTCTGCAGTCTCAGCACAGTGCAGTAGGTGGCTGCAAAGGAAAAACAAAAGTGCCCGGGCCCCGCGGAATGTCCACTGATGGAAGGAGGGATGAGGGGAGAGAGGGGGGAGGGAGCGGGCATCTGCTGAAGACTGCAGTCTCTTTCGTGACAGGGGGAGGGAAGGAGGGTGGGGGCGATGCTGCTGCCCGTCTGTCATCCAGATTGACAGGTGCAGCGGGGAGGAACCGGGAGGTGAGGGAAGGTGGGATGGCCCTGAAACCGGAGATCAGACTGAGGAGCTTCTGTTTATGCTGCCAGCGCCGCTGCTGCTTGTCAGTGTGACAGGCTTTGGCAGCTGGCAGCAACACTGGAAAGACAGGTGTAGTAGCAGAGCGGAGAGAGCGGCGCCTCCCTGCTTTGCAGGCTTTGCTGAGCGGATAGCACTGGCACTGATGGGGGCTATACCTGGAGTAATGTGTAAAAGGTGCTCTACCTGGTGTCATTGATATAAGTGGCACTACTGTGTGTCGTAATTTCAATATTGGAGACTACTGTCTGGCGTAATATGAATTGATATTTTGTGACCACGCCCCTTCCTCATGAAGCCATGCCTCTAGATTTTTGCCACGCCCACTATCCTATTTTAGTTGGGTGGAGTTATCAAGCAATGGAATTTTGAGCACTTTCAGAAATGCTACTCATTAGTTTTGACATCCAAGCCATCAAACTAATTATCCAGCAGTTTGGAAGATAAAATTCAAATTGACGATTATGTGCAGGGGTTTTGAAGTATATAGGGGAAACTGTAATTATGAAATTTAAAAAATCCCTCTTTCCCCACCTTTACTAACAGATCATGCTGTTTAGCATTGCTCCTAGTCTTTTAGGCTGTAAGACGGGCCCTAATGCCCACACCTGTAGCTTTGAGTTCCGTCATGGACACTAGTGAAAGAAAGTAAATGTTAAAGTGTAAAAAAATAAACAGCCACAGTTACTTATTCCAATGAATGTAAGGGCACTATTACTAAAAAAAAATAAGGGGCACAGTTAATCTACAGCAGGCCTGGCCAACCTGTGGCTCTCCAGCTGTTGTGAAACTACACATCCCAGCTTGCTCTACCACAGTTTTAGCATTCCCTAATAGCAAAACTGTGGCAAAGCATGCTGGGAATTGTAGTTTTACAACAGCTGGAGAGCCACAGGTTGGCCAGGCCTGATCTACAGTAATACACTGTTTCTACTAGAGATGAGCGGGTTCGGTTTCTCTGAATCCGAACCCGCCGAACTTCAGCTTTTTTTACACGGGGCCGAGCAGGCTCGGATCCTCCCGCCTTGCTCGGTTAACCCGAGCGCGCCCGAACGTCATCATCCCGCTGTCGGATTCTCGCGAGGCTCGGATTCTATCGCGAGACTCGGATTCTATATAAGGAGCCGCGCGTCGCCGCCATTTTTCACACGTGCATTGAGATTGATAGGGAGAGGACGTGGCTGGCATCCTCTCCGTTTAGAGTGACTAATAGTACTAGAGAGAGAGAGAGACACAAATTTTGGGGAGCATAATATAGGAGGAGTACTACTTGCTGCTGATAGTGTGACCAGTGGCAGTGACCAGTGCCACCAGTTTAATGAATCCGTTCTCTGCCTGAAAAAAAACGATACACAGTGTGACACAGTCACACATACCATATCTGTGCTCAGCCCAGTGTGCTGCATCATATACTGTATATCATTATCTGACTGCTGAGTGCTCACTGCTCACACATCTTAATTGTGGGGGAGACTGGGGAGCAGTTATAGCAGGAGTACATATTTTAAGTACAGTGCACACTTTTGCTGCCAGAGTGCCACTGCCAGTGTGACTGACCAGTGACCACTGACCACCAGTATTGTGATTGTTTGCTGACCACCAGTATATTGTGATTGTCTGCCTGAAAAAGTTAAACACTCGTCGTGTTGTGTTTTTATAAACGCATTCTGCAGACAGTGTCCAGCAGGTCCGTCATTACATAATATATACCTGTCCGTCTGCAGTACTAGTGTGATATATATATATATATATATATATATATTTTAATTTTATCTCATTATCATCCAGTCTATATTAGCAGCAGACACAGTACGGTAGTCCACGGCTGTAGCTACCTCTGTGTCGGCAGTCGCTCGTCCATCCATAAGTATACTAGTATCCATCCATCTCCATTGTTTACCTGAGGTGCCTTTTAGTTGTGCCTATTAAAATATGGAGAACAAAAATGTTGAGGTTCCAAAATTAGGGAAAGATCAAGATCGACTTCCACCTCGTGCTGAAGCTGCTGCCACTAGTCATGGCCGAGACGATGAAATGCCAGCAACGTCGTCTGCCAAGGCCGATGCCCAATGTCATAGTACAGAGCATGTAAAATCCAAAACACCAAATATCAGTAAAAAAAGGACTCAAAAATCTAAAATAAAATTGTCGGAGGAGAAGCGTAAACTTGCCAATATGCCATTTACCACATGGAGTGGCAAGGAACGGCTGAGGCCCTGGCCTATGTTCATGGCTAGTGGTTCAGCTTCACATGAGGATGGAAGCACTCAGCCTCTCGCTAGAAAAATGAAAAGACTCAAGCTGGCAAAAGCACCGCAAAGAACTGTGCGTTCTTCGAAATCACAAATCCACAAGGAGAGTCCAATTGTGTCGGTTGCGATGCCTGACCTTCCCAACACTGGACGTGAAGAGCATGCGCCTTCCACCATTTGCACGCCCCCTGCAAGTGCTGGAAGGAGCACCCGTAGTCCAGTTCCTGATAGTCAGATTGAAGATGTCAGTGTTGAAGTACACCAGGATGAGGAGGATATGGGTGTTGCTGGCGCTGGGGAGGAAATTGACAAGGAGGATTCTGATGGTGAGGTGGTTTGTTTAAGTCAGGCACCCGGGGAGACACCTGTTGTCCGTGGGAGGAATATGGCCGTTGACATGCCTGGTGAAAATACCAAAAAAATCAGCTCTTCGGTGTGGAAGTATTTCAACAGAAATGCGGACAACATTTGTCAAGCCGTGTGTTGCCTTTGTCAAGCTGTAATAAGTAGGGGTAAGGACGTTAACCACCTCGGAACATCCTCCCTTATACGTCACCTGCAGCGCATTCATAATAAGTCAGTGACAAGTTCAAAAACTTTGGGCGACAGCGGAAGCAGTCCACTGACCAGTAAATCCCTTCCTCTTGTAACCAAGCTCACGCAAACCACCCCACCAACTCCCTCAGTGTCAATTTCCTCCTTCCCCAGGAATGCCAATAGTCCTGCAGGCCATGTCACTGGCAATTCTGACGAGTCCTCTCCTGCCTGGGATTCCTCCGATGCATCCTTGCGTGTAACGCCTACTGCTGCTGGCGCTGCTGTTGTTGCTGCTGGGAGTCGATGGTCATCCCAGAGGGGAAGTCGTAAGCCCACTTTTACTACTTCCACCAAGCAATTGACTGTCCAACAGTCCTTTGCGAGGAAGATGAAATATCACAGCAGTCATCCTGTTGCAAAGCGGATAACTGAGGCCTTGACAACTATGTTGGTGTTAGACGTGCGTCCGGTATCCGCCGTTAGTTCACAGGGAACTAGACAATTTCTTGAGGTAGTGTGCCCCTGTTACCAAATACCATCTAGGTTCCACTTCTCTAGGCAGGCGATACCGAGAATGTACACGGACGTCAGAAAAAGACTCACCAGTGTACTAAAAAATGCAGTTGTACCCAATGTCCACTTAACCACGGACATGTGGACAAGTGGAGCAGGGCAGGGTCAGGACTATATGACTGTGACAGCCCACTGGGTAGATGTATGGACTCCCGCCGCAAGAACAGCAGCGGCGGCACCAGTAGCAGCATCTCGCAAACGCCAACTCTTTCCTAGGCAGGCTACGCTTTGTATCACCGGTTTCCAGAATACGCACACAGCTGAAAACCTCTTACGGCAACTGAGGAAGATCATCGCGGAATGGCTTACCCCAATTGGACTCTCCTGTGGATTTGTGGCATCGGACAACGCCAGCAATATTGTGTGTGCATTAAATATGGGCAAATTCCAGCACGTCCCATGTTTTGCACATACCTTGAATTTGGTGGTGCAGAATTTTTAAAAAAACGACAGGGGCGTGCAAGAGATGCTGTCGGTGGCCAGAAGAATTGCGGGACACTTTCGGCGTACAGGCACCACGTACAGAAGACTGGAGCAACACCAAAAACGCCTGAACCTGCCCTGCCATCATCTGAAGCAAGAAGTGGTAACGAGGTGGAATTCAACCCTATATATGCTTCAGAGGTTGGAGGAGCAGCAAAAGGCCATTCAAGCCTATACAATTCAGCACGATATAGGAGGTGGAATGCACCTGTCTCAAGCGCAGTGGAGAATGATTTCAACGTTGTGCAAGGTTCTGCTGCCCTTTGAACTTGCCACACGTGAAGTCAGTTCAGACACTGACAGCCTGAGTCAGGTCATTCCCCTCATCAGGCTTTTGCAGAAGAAGCTGGAGACATTGAAGGAGGAGCTAACACTGAGCGATTCCACTAGGCATGTGGGACTTGTGGATGGAGCCCTTAATTCGCTTAACAAGGATTCACGGGTGGTCAATCTGTTGAAATCAGATCACTACATTTTGGCCACCGTGCTCGATCCTAGATTTAAAACCTACCTTGGATCTCTCTTTCCGGCAGACACAAGTCTGCTGGGGTTCAAAGACCTGCTGGTGAGAAAATTGTCAAGTCAAGCGGAACGCGACCTGTCAACATCTCCTCCTTCACATTCTCCCGCAACTGGGGATGCGAGGAAATGGCTCAGAATTCCGAGCCCACCCGCTGGCGGTGATGCAGGGCAGTCTGGAGCGACTGCTGATGCTGACATCTGGTCCGGACTGAAGGACCTGACAACGATTACGGACATGTCGTCTACTGTCACTGCATATGATTCTCTCACCATTGAAAGAATGGTGGAGGATTATATGAGTGACCGCATCCAAGTAGGCACGTCAGACAGTCCGTACTTATACTGGCAGGAAAAAGAGGCAATTTGGAGGCCCTTGCACAAACTGGCTTTATTCTACCTAAGTTGCCCTCCCACAAGTGTGTACTCCGAAAGAGTGTTTAGTGCCGCCGCTCACCTTGTCAGCAATCGGCGTACGAGGTTACTTCCAGAAAATGTGGAGAAGATGATGTTCATTAAAATGAATTATAATCAATTCCTTCGTTGAGACATTGACCAGCAGCAATTGCCTCCACAAAGTACACAGGGAGCTGAGATGGTGGATTCCAGTGGGGACGAATTGATAATCTGTGAGGAGGGGGATGTACACGGTGATATATCGGAGGATGATGATGAGGTGGACATCTTGCCTCTGTAGAGCCAGTTTGTGCAAGCAGAGATTAATTGCTTCTTTTTTGGTGGGGGTCCAAACCAACCCGTCATTTCAGTCACAGTCGTGTGGCAGACCCTGTCACTGAAATGATGGGTTGGTTAAAGTGTGCATGTCCTGTTTATACAACATAAGGGTGGGTGGGAGGGCCCAAGGACAATTCCATCTTGCACCTCTTTTTTCTTTCATTTTTCTTTGCGTCATGTGCTGTTTGGGGAGTGTTTTTTGGAAGGGCCATCCTGCGTGACACTGCAGTGCCACTCCTAGATGGGCCAGGTGTTTGTGTCGGCCACTAGGGTCGCTTATCTTACTCACACAGCTACCTCATTGCGCCTCTTTTTTTCTTTGCGTCATGTGCTGTTTGGGGAGTGTTTTTTGGAAGGGCCATCCTGCGTGACACTGCAGTGCCACTCCTAGATGGGCCAGGTGTTTGTGTCGGCCACTAGGGTCGCTTAGCTTACTCACACAGCTACCTCATTGCGCCTCTTTTTTTCTTTGCGTCATGTGCTGTTTCGGGAGTGTTTTTTGGAAGGGCCATCCTGCGTGACACTGCAGTGCCACTCCTAGATGGGCCAGGTGTTTGTGTCGGCCACTAGGGTCGCTTAGCTTACTCACACAGCTACCTCATTGCGCCTCTTTTTTTCTTTGCGTCATGTGCTGTTTGGGGAGTGTTTTTTGGAAGGGCCATCCTGCGTGACACTGCAGTGCCACTCCTAGATGGGCCAGGTGTTTGTGTCGGCCACTAGGGTCGCTTAGCTTACTCACACAGCTACCTCATTGCGCCTCTTTTTTTCTTTGCGTCATGTGCTGTTTGGGGAGTGTTTTTTGGAAGGGCCATCCTGCGTGACACTGCAGTGCCACTCCTAGATGGGCCAGGTGTTTGTGTCGGCCACTAGGGTCGCTTAGCTTACTCACACAGCTACCTCATTGCGCCTCTTTTTTTCTTTGCATCATGTGCTGTTTGGGGAGTGTTTTTTGGAAGGGCCATCCTGCGTGACACTGCAGTGCCACTCCTAGATGGGCCAGGTGTTTGTGTCGGCCACTAGGGTCGCTTAGCTTACTCACACAGCTACCTCATTGCGCCTCTTTTTTTCTTTGCGTCATGTGCTGTTTGGGGAGTGTTTTTTGGAAGGGCCATCCTGCGTGACACTGCAGTGCCACTCCTAGATGGGCCAGGTGTTTGTGTCGGCCACTAGGGTCGCTTAGCTTAGTCATCCAGCGACCTCGGTGCAAATTTTAGGACTAAAAATAATATTGTGAGGTGTGAGGTATTCAGAATAGACTGAAAATGAGTGGAAATTATGGTTTTTGAGGTTAATAATACTTTGGGATCAAAATGACCCCCAAATTCTATGATTTAAGCTGTTTTTTAGTGTTTTTTGAAAAAAACACCCGAATCCAAAACACACCCGAATCCGACAAAAAAAATTCGGTGAGGTTTTGCCAAAACGCGGTCGAACCCAAAACACGGCCGCGGAACCGAACCCAAAACCAAAACACAAAACCCGAAAAATTTCAAGTGCACATCTCTAGTTTCTACTAGTTAATGCAACAAGTGGGACCTATTTTTAATTATAACATCTACAGGGGTTATTTCTTTCTGTTCCATAGTCCAAGAGTACCAGGATGGGCACGGTGATACTCTATGTTTGGCTTATATCACAGTCCAATCAACTCTACTTATCTATCTAAAGGACAGCGTTCCAGAACTCTTGTGGTTTGTTCAGATACAACTTCTGCAGAACAAATAGTTTTTTGTCTACACATTATTTTCACATGTTCTATTTATTTTCCTAGCGTAAGTTATAAAACGTGTGTTTACCTTAAGCCCTAGACAGTATTTTACCTTGGTTTGGATTCTTCTAGAATATCATGGGGGGGAATTCAATTGTCCGTGAAATCCCATTTTCGCTATAAAAATGGGACTTTTATCGTAACTCGCAAAAGTCCGCTATTCAGTTGTCCGCAAAAAATTACAGCCGATAATTCTCCATAAGTTTAATGCAAATTTATTTTCACCATCTCCGAGTGAGAGTTTCTTAAGCGAGGTACACACTAGAGAGATGTTGGCACAATATGCTGTTTTGTATCAACATATTGACTACATTGCTCAGTGTGTAAGGAGGATTGCGCACTCCCACCAGGGACGTGCAGTCAGGGGAGGCAGGGGAGGCAGTGCCTCCCCTGACATTAATGTTGGAATAATACAAAGAAGATACTTATGACACATGTTATGTGTTATAAGTATCTGCTTTAGCCTTTGTATTATTCTAGCCAGTCGTACCTGTGTAAAAGCGGTCCTGTCAGTGTAGTTGAGGCAGCGCTGTCAGTGCCTCCCGGTGTCTGTGTGTACGGGCCGGAAGCGGGGGGCGGGGCCAGCATAAGGGCAGGAGAAAGCATTGACAAAAACTCCTAGAAGCGGCACCTACTTGTAGTGCCGCTTTGAAGCAGCGATTGGCCAGTGCGGGACCAGGGGAGGATACTTTGCGGCTACAGGCGCATCACGTGGCTGTTTCCGTCAGAGCCGGAGAGCAGCGCTGAGTAAGCTGCATGGAAAGAGCTGGGGGGAATCAACGTGGCTGTTTCCGTCAGAGCCGGAGAGCAGCGCTGAGTAAGCTGCATGGAAAGAGCTGGGGGGAATCAACGTGGCTGTTTCCGTCAGAGCCGGAGAGCAGCGCTGAGTAAGCTGCATGGAAAGAGCTGGGGGGAATCATTGGCTGCGGAGGTGATAATGCGGAAGGCCATGAGGACGGGGAGCATCGGTGAGCGCTCTCTCTCTCTCTCTCCCCTTTTTTTGCCACTCCTCTGTATTGAAGTTTTTATGTCTCAGGGCTGTACTAACCTCCGCCATAACTGCACTTTTCTCTGCGCTCTGACACTCCCCCATCTGCTTTCTTATCCCCTTCTCCCTCTTCCTCACGGCCACTGTATTCTCTCATCGCTGCGCTCCCCCTGGCCGTTTGGCGCATGCGGATCCAGGTTCTGTTTTTCTGGCCATGCGCGGACTGACTTATTGATGAACCAGTGTGCGCATGCCCAGAACAGCAGAACCCGGATGCGCATGCGCCAAACGCCCAGGGGGAGCGCAACGATGAGAGAATACAGTGGCCGCGGCGGTGAGGAAGAGGGAGAAGGGGATGAGAAAGCAGACAGGGGGGCAGCGGGGAGTGTCAGAGCGCAGAGAAAAGTGCAGTTATCGCGATGGCGGAGGTTAGTACATCCCTCCCTAAATTACTTGTTTTACAGGTTTTATTGGATTCTACTGGACAAGTGGACGTGACCGGCGTGGGATGTAGGTAAGTAATCTCTCTCTCATTTTTACAGGTACCCCAATTGGATTCTACTGGACAAGTGGACGTGACCGGCGTGGGATGTAGGTAAGTATGTGAGAGTGTGTAAGTGTGTTTTAATAAAATTTTACTTTTAAGGTGTGTGTGTTGTGTTTTTATTTGGGTATTTTTTGTTGTTGTGGAACTACAGGTAACAGCGAGCTAATTATTTCCCCGCATACTGGTACTTGTGGTTATCCAAGTACCATCATGTGGGGGAGGCTTGCTGGGCCTTGTAGTTCCACAACAAAAAACAATATTCTATTTTTGCACACTTATGACTATCAGCCTGGCACCCACCGCTCAGGGGTGCTGGGGACAGCCTCGGGCTTCACCCCTGGCCCTTGGGTGCCTGGAGGGGGGGACCCCTTGATTTAAGGGGTCACCACTCATCCAGGGAACCCCGGCCAGGGGTGACTAGTTGGGGGGGTAATGCCACGGCCGCAGGGACCAATATAAAAGTGTCCCCCGGCTGTGGCATTATCTCTCTAGCTAGTGGAGCCCGGTGCTGGTTTTAAAAATACGGGGGACCCCTACGTCTTTTGTCCCCTGTATTTTTGGAGCCAGGACCGGACTATGAGCCCGGTGCTGGTTGTCTAAATACGGGGAACCCCTGTTCAATTTTTCCCCCAGTATTTAAACAGCCAGGACTGGCTCAAAGAGCCCGAGGCTGGTTATACTTAGGACCTCACGCATTTTTTTTTATTTTTTTTTAACCCATTCACACCCTTTTCCAAAGATAACCATGCACGGATCTCACTGATCCGTGCATGACTATCACAACATGCCAGCAATAAGCAGGTCTCTTTGAAAGCTCAATTTTTTTACGAATTCTATGCTTTCCCGGCAGTGTTTGGCTAATGACGGCAGTGATTGAGAATACAAATTCTTAGTAAATTACCCAGTTCTATCAAATAACACCCGTGTTTGACCGATGGTCTATTGATTCGTATTTGTGGGCTCAGGGGCAGTGGCGGGCATTGGCTCGGCGGCGGTAGGGGTCATCAGCAGATTCGGCGGACATTATGGCCGCAGTGCCTCACCAGCCACTGACCTCACCGCACGCCACTGACTCCCACAGTTGCTAGCGATGGATGCTTGGTTGGATGTGCTGCACAGCCAACCAAGCGTTGATCTGTAGAATGCTAATGAAAAACAGAACATGTTTTTTTCGTTGTTCATTAGCTTCGCCCCAGTGTGTACATATGATCTGGGCTGACGGGGATTTGTTCTGACCTTGGAACGAATTGCCATCACTCTAGAGTGTACCCTGCTTTATTTTAGTGGAGCCTGTCCTCTGCTTGTTTTCCCTTTTTTTGGTGAGACCACCCCTTGACAAGCTTTAGCACTTTTAACTTTGCACATCAAATTTAAAAAAAATTTCATACACTTCCATCATGGCCATACTGCTCGTTCTTGGGGTAGAGTCATGAGCATTACTATTTACCATGTTGAAAAAGGTTTGCAAATACCTTGCTATAGTTTTTGGGATCTTTGCGGTTACTTGGATTATCACAGGATATAATCTTTGGGTGAGTTTCTTGGTATACTCACTCCAGGGAAGACTGACTGTTGTTTATTTGTTAATAATTTCACTGTAGAATGATGGAGTTTTGGAAAATGGCCTTATAACCGTTTAACCACTTACCTGACGATTTATTTCGCCAAAAACCGCTCAGAAATTGTCTGGGTTTTTGTTTATGAGTGAATTAGGTGAAGAACATGAATTTAACCCTATCCCAAATGATTTTAGTAAAAAAATAAATGTTTTTGTTTTTTTTGTAATCATTTTTTTTTCGAAACAAAGATCGGGAACATTGCGACCATCGGAACATCGCGGCTTTCATTTTGAAAGCCGGGACAGCCTCCAGGTATACAGGGGGAGGGGTCTAGGGTGGCTTGGGAGGGTTACTTTACACTGCCCAGCGGCTGCCATTGTCTGCAGCCGCTGGAGGGGGGGGGATCCTGCCACGCTGACCGATCAGCAGTGATCGGCCGCACGGCAATCAGTTGGGGAGAGTGCAGGGAGGCAGCGGGACCTTCCAGTCCCTCTGACAGCAGAAGCGGAGCCGCTGCTAACACTCTCTATCTGACTGGTCGCATCCGATGCGGCCAGGTCAGATAGATCACTTGCAGGCATGGTCATATCTGATGCGACTATGCTAGGCAAGTGGTTAAAGACTGCTGAACAGCAGCAATATCTTCTGGGAGATAACTGAAGATGTCTTTTTATCTTTGCCAATTGTTAAAATACAAACCTGAATACTCCAGACTGAACTGCCAAAGGTTCTGCATTTATAAGACGGACAGCTGACTAGCAGCACCTGGCTTGCTATGGGAACAATACGATTCTACTTTTTCATATGTGACTTCTTTATATTGGATATTATTTGTTGTATAAATAAAGACAAAGTAATATATATTATGGACTATATGTCATGTGAGATTAGATTTAGGGCCTAATTCAAGGTTGATTGCAAAACAACATTTTCCTATAATGGGCAAAACCATTGGCACTGCAGGTGGGGCAGATATTACATGTGCAGAGAGAGATTTGGGTGGGGTGTGTTCAAACTAAAATCTAAATTGCAGTGTAAAAATAAAGCAGCCAGTATTTACCCTGCACAGAAACAAAATAACCCACCCAAATCTAATGGGCACTACACACTGGTCGATACTAGTGAAAGATATGAACAATCTCGTTCATTAATGAACGAGATACCGTTCATATCTTTCAGTGTGTAGGCACCAGCGATGAACGATGTGCGGCTCTCTCTGCACATGTTATATCTCCTGCCCCACCTGCAGTGCACATGGTTTTGTTCATTAGAGGAAAATTTTATTTTGCAATCAATCATATATTAGGCCCTTAAAATAAATATATAGATTTTAAAAGGGGTATAATTTATTTTTGTATGGCTGTACACGTTTCATTTCTAAATTTGCTGTTTAGTACAATTTGCATACTGTTTTATACATGATTGATGTTTACCAGTCAGTAAGAGATTTCTAATCAACTTGATCAACTGAACAATAATACAAGCCTTCACAAAAACAATGATAAAAATTGGCAAAAGGTTACGTTTTCCATTTATCACTTTGCTCTGTATACCTCCTGAGAAGAATAATGTGTTAGCCCAGTGCTTCTCAAACTGAGGGGTAAATTTACTAGAGATGAGCGGATTCGGTTTTACTCGGTTCTCAAAACGGCATCTAATTGGCTCACGGATGTCACGTGTTTTGGATAGCCAATAAGATTCGGTTTTGAGAACCGAGTAAAACCGAGTAAAACCGAATCCGCTCATCTCTAAAATTTACTAAGGTGGGAGGTTTTTTTTAGAACTGGTGATGTTGCTTATAGCAACGAATCAGATTCTACTTAACATTTATCTGGCTGCTTCTAGAAGATAATAGAATCTGGTTGATACTCTATGGGCAACATCACCAGTACTAAAAAAAACTCCCACCGTATAAATTTACCCCTAACAGTCCATTTTAGGATGTCCATCAACGATTTGTGCTCAAGTTAGGTCATCCTTAAAACCTGGACTGTTAGTGTGCCTGGAGGAGCAAGCTTAAAAAAACACTGTGTTAGCTAAATTGTTGTGTTTATTTACGCTTTATCTGTTGTCACAATATATAATTGGTATTACTGCTGCATGCTGTAATATGTGATAATGAGTAGCTTTTTAATTAACTACTCTACAGATTTTAGGGCTGTGCTCAAGTCTGTGGACAAATTCTTTCACATCAGGCAGAGTGAAGCCTTTTGTGTGTACAATGGGTAAACAGTATACAAAATATCTTCCTCCTTTTGGTATTTTCCACATATCTTTTCCTTAAATCATTTAAATGTAAATGGAATTATTTGGGTATTGTTTACAACGATCAACACAAAATGATCCATAACGTTTGTTTCTTAGTTACAAAATTAAAAATAAAACACAAGCAATAATTGATTGCAGTAATATTTTCTCATTTAGCTATGATAGACCAAACTAAACTCCAAATACAGTTAATATCTAAATAATAAATAAAATCTGTACAATTGTTGTTTACCAAGAGCCCCCATGTAACCTGATGGCCCAAAACACTTCGAAAATAGATTCACATCTGTAATTGCAGCTAAATTTCTAAGCATTTACACGTACGTCTGTATGGAAAACTTTGGAAATCGTGTCGTGTAACGTATTAATAGAAGATCCATGTACAGATGTGTCCACATACACCTATTCTCAAATAGCACACTGCAGAGTTTACGACTAAGTTGCACCATAGCGTATTTCACAAAATACGCATCCTTGTAGCATTTCCAGTGCGGCAAAGTTACAATGCACTGGTATTAATATGAGTGAGCCGTCCATGCTTCACGACACACATCATTATGTTTAATCCGCGACTTTATATTAATTTTTTTGGGAAATATACAAATCCTAAGTGACTTGTATGGGGCTACAATGCAAATAGGATTCTAAATTTAAGGGAAAAGTCCAGGAATTGCTGCGGTGCGTCTGTCGCATCTTATGGTGCAAAAAAAGAGAAGCGTATGAGGACACATCTATACGGAAATGGAAGATGTCACTGATGGACTTGTGTGATGTCTTTTTATTCCTTCTGTGCTCTCATTATCTCTATTTCTGTTATTTTCTAGCCGCAAATGTTATTTACTCGAGATAATGTCACTGTTTATGTTCCATCTCCTGACACATGTTGGGAAAGCTAATGAGTGCCTTCATGATTGCTTCCACAATGCAGGGCTCTGTAGAATTTCCAGCTGATTGGTTATTTATACACTCTGCATTGGTAACAATTTATGTGATGTACTCATTCCCAAACTCCCTGCCAAACATACATTACTGGAGTCACATGTATTTACCCGCCTTATTATGCCTGGCTACCTTTCTTAGCTCTAAATCTCTATAGCAGTCAACATCTCCTCCTTAAATTGTCATCTTAAAGGGTCTGGACCAGAGCCAGGTGGCTGCAAGACCCGTACTGGAGAACAGCTGGAGAAATCTTTAGCTGAGCTAAGTGACTGTGGCAGCAGAGCTGCTCTTCTTTCCACAATTATCAGTTCACAGTGTCATATCTCATTTGTGACTGATTGGAAATTGAACATATTATGTAGCCGAAATGTTCCTGTCTAGCAGCAGATAACAAAACAAGGAGCGTGTTATTAGCTCTTTCATTTTTACACTGTGTCAATTTATAGAAAAAATGCGGTGGAAAGAAGGACGGATAAAGTGTAGAGGAAAAAGTGTAAAGGAAGTTGACTGCACTTGGCAGTCACAACCTATTGTCGTTAGTGAAATTACACCATACGAGTCAGGTCCAGAATATGTGTCTCTAGTAAACTAAACTGCATATAGGTGGTCAAGTCATTACTAATGCTGAAAACTCTGAGACCCCCAACCAAGACAGTCCATAGAAAGATACTGGCACATGTGGCTTCTATTTAACACAATAAAGTACAGTGTGAGTTACATGTTACATTGCGTAGTGGATAGTGCCCTTGGCCTGGATACATGTCTGTGTATAGACAATGTAAGATTTTCTATGAAGGGGCTCATGGCATTTTATGTCACTTGCAGGGCCGGATTATAAGGAGACGGAAGGGGCGGTTGTCCCCTGGGCCCCCACACAGACACCACAATTAATGAAGAGCGAAGCATAATTTTGCCGCCTGCGCTCCGTTTCTCCGTGGTGGTACAGCTGTTCTGTATACAATGGCCACCATGGAGCTCACATCCATACACCTGCTTTCTTCCCCCCCCCAAAAAAAAACAAACCACAAACAAACAAACAAACAAACAAACCATACCATTAGTCTCCGGCAGGCAGTGACCAAGGTTACTCTGGCCGAGGAACTGTGTTATCTTGAGATACCACTAACCTGGAAGCCACATTCCCCAGCAGGCACTGCAGGACCGTGCTGGTGTGTATTCCTCCACACAAACAGTGGGTGATATTTCACCCCCTTCCACACCAGTTGTGTTTCTGCTGATGGGTATAGTATCATTATCTCAGCTTGCTACCCCCGGGGTAGCGAGGCGCCCAACCCTTTATACAGCTAAACCTGATTACTATGGGCGCAATATGTGCGATAACGGGGATCACTTTAGAAAGGAGATTGGGCGTGATAGATGATTTGAATACCACCCAGTGAGTGAGTACAGTACGGTCTAAGACTCGGATTGGAACCATGTTCAAAATCCCTGGTCAGAGACAGCCATAAAATCAAGCCATAGTTTATTTTGTGTTGGAAAATACAACTTACTAAGCCATACTTTCTTATTTTTGAAAACTAGATTCAGGGAATTTACAGATTGTGCTGCGTGAAGCCCAAAGGGCGTGTCTAGCGCCACATATGGATGTATCTATGTTTTAATACGTGTTACGAGATATTTCTATATAACAGTATTAACAATACACTCTGGGAAATTTTGCAAGTGTTGATTCTAACCAGTAGCGGATCTTGCCACGGGCAAGCAGGACTTTTGCCCGGGATGCCACCTTCTGGAGGGCGCCGGCGCCATCCGGAGGGCGCCGCACCATGGCAGGATCCGCTGCTGTGCCCCCCGCTGCTGCTGTGTCCCCCGCTGTGAAGGGAACTAGACGCTACCCGTCTAGTTTCCCTTCATGGAGAGGACCTTTGCTGTGCGGTGCTTGATGACGTCATCGCGCACCGCACAGCATTGTGGGACTGGCACAGACGCTAGGGGTCATAATTGACCTCTAGTGTCTATGTTGTGCTATGAGAGAGATGTCATGACGTCTCTCCCATAGATCCGAGGAGAGGAGCGGCGCCGGCGGAGGTCTGCAGCGGTCGGGAATCAGGAGCGGGGATAGTAAGTATTCATTTATTTTTTATTTTTTTCTTTCAGCGGCGCTACTCTACAGGGGGCACAAATGGGGGCGTAACTGACCATGCCCCGTAGGAAGCCACGCCCTATTTTTTGCCCGGGGCGCCACAAGGTCTAGAACCGGCACTAATTCTAACATTGCTGCCTGCAATACAGGATTTCTTGTTTGTAACTATTCTCCGTACATTTCTTTCTTCTCACTCTTCATCTTATACATGATAAATGTGATACTTACGCAATAAATTCTAAATGCAATTTGACCATGTGTGAATTCATCCCCTAAGCATATAAGGCTGTTTTATGGTGTATTAGAGGTTATTTTATTGTGAACACTGGATTGGCTGAGATGAGCTGAGCTGCAGTGAATAATCTTTTTTTTTTATGTACAATGCGGAGCAGCAGGAGATTAAACACTGAAATGGGGGTCTCTAGCAGGATGCAGGAGGGTAGGCAACTATGAACTAAGGGGGAGATGTATCATACTGGCACAGATCGTGCCACTATAGCACTTCCTGCTTTGCCTCATTACTGATGCGAAGCAGGACGCTATGCTGACATGTGCTAACATCTTACACAAAATGGAAAGCTGCTCAATCAGATTGTAATGTCACTCAGGTGCTAAAAGGGAGGGGTAATTCTGTGTAGGAAAAAAACTGTGTTCCCTAATGCACACCGAGTGAGAAATATTACTACATAATAGTCAGATAATACGGAGATCTTAGTTGCGTATATCTGCAGATATAGGGTTAAGCCCCCAGGCCGATCGACAAGGCTTCTCCGTCACTGGCGTCACCCCCAGTGACGGAGAAGCCTTGTCGATCGGCCTGGGGGCTTAACCCTATATCTGCAGATATACGCAACTAAGATCTCCGTATTATCTGACTATTATGTAGTAATATTTCTCACTCGGTGTGCATTAGGGAACACGTGCTAACATCTTCTCTGCCCATAGGCGTGCACAGCTAATTTTATTAGGGGGTGCACCGCCTTTTGGGTGCGTCTAGCACCGCCTTTTGGGCGTGTCCAGCACCACCCAGGGACATGTCTAGCACTATTTTACATCCTCTCGGTAAAATCACATTGCTTAATCTAATTTCTCTCTAGTTCCTAATAATAAAGTAAATATAATACACACCAGAGAAATAAAATGAAACATAATGGTGCGACCACTGGCCGGTACTGCTATGGCATAACCCTGAGTCCTAGCTGCCGCAGCACCCTATCGCTGCTCACACTTCCCGTTCCTATTCCTGACCCAGTGGCGGATCTATAGAGTGGGGGCCTAATGCATATACATTCCTCTCCCCCCTCACACACCCCACCCCTTGCACCCCCCAGCACCTACATCCTGATTTTGAGTGGGCCACTCTGAAAATTACAGGAAATGTAGGGGGCCCAACATTTAAGTTTTAAAATAACTCAAGTAAAGTAAATTTACACATATGCCATCAGATCTACATTTGCCTCTCTCTATGCCATCAGACCTCAACTCTGCAGGACACCAGCATTTGTCAGACATGTCCCCATGCTCACCAGCTACTGACAGTAGTGCCCCTTATTCACATTACGCCACACAAGATGAGCCGAAATTCACATTATGCAACACAGTATGAGCCGAAATACACATTATACCACACAGTATGAGCCGAAATTCACATTATATCACACAATAGGAGCCGAAATTCACATTACGCCACCCAGTATGAGCCAAATTTACATTACATCACAGTTTGAGCCGCAATTCACATTACATCATACAGTATGAGCCAAATTCACATTACGCCAACAGTATGAGCCAAATTCACATTACGCCACACAGTATGAGCCAAATTCACATCACACCACACAGTAGGAGCTGAATTCACATTACGCCAACAGTATGATCCAAATTCACATTACGCCACACAGTATGAGCCAAATTCACATTACGCCACACAGTATGAGCTGAATTCACATTATGCCACACAGTATGAGCTGAATTCACATTATGCCGCACAGTATGAGCTGAATTCACATTAACCTGCACAGTATGAGGCTGTTATTCCCTCTGGCTGGCCAGGCCAAATACAATAAGTTACAAAAAAGGAAAGAATGAGATCTATAGGTGCACTCAGGAAACTCTTGAGTGTTTAGCTCTCTGGCTAATATATTTATGTAACCCTTTTTTTCTTTTAATTTTTTCTCCCTGAGTGCACCCACATATCTCTCTTTTTTTATTTTTTATTGTAACTTCACTACATTTATACAGTACATGTTGTTTTATTCCCCCTGGCTGGGCTGGCCTGGCCCCTCTCTTTTCCCTGCAGGGCAGGCTGCGGCACTGAGGGTTTCACACAGACTTACTGCCTCAGTGACACACACTCTCCGAGTCCTTAGTGAACTGTCTCTCTTTCTCCCTCTCTTTTCTTCTGCTTAATGTGTGTCCTCCAGCTCTGAGTCCTCATTAGAGGAATGCTGCATGTGGCGCTGGCGTGGTGGCCGCGGCACATGAGGATTGGAGCGCCGGTGAGAGAAGAGAGACTGAGCGCGGGCGGGGAGGAAAGGAGCGCGGTGTGACATCTTAACGTCACATCGCGAGGCGGAGCCAGGAGGATGCATCCATGTACCAAGTGCGGCCAGCAGCCAATAGTACAGACAGAGCTCTTCATCCGGTTGCGAGGGTGGGTGGGAGGCGGCGGGAGGACCCGGGCACAGGATGACCATCGATCGCTGCGCTGCACCAGGCACCCCCCGTGCACACGCATATGTCTCTGCCAAAGTAGTGGAGTTAAAACTTCTACCTCCAGCGATCTCCACTAGAGTCCACAGCATGTCAGTGTAGTGCTGATGCGCTGTGTCCAGGGCCGGTGCTAGGGTGTTCGGCGCCCACCTGCAAACTATATAATTGCGCCCTCCGCCTGCTGCACAAAAAGGGTGTGGTATCACAAGGAAGGGGCGTGGCCACACAATAGTACCCCAATTCAAATTAAACCACACGTTACACTGCACATTGTGCTCCTGATTCACATTACACCACATAGTAGTGCCCCATTTTCACGTTACGACACACAGTGTTCACACATAATACCCACGTTAATAGTGCCCCTTACACAATGCCTACAGTAGTAGCGCTGCTTACACACAATGCCCACAGTAGTAGCACCCCTTACACACATACTGCCCACAACAGTAGTGCCCCTTACACACAATGCCCACAGTAGTAGCACCCCTTACACACATACTGCCCACAACAGTAGTGCCCCTTACACACATAATGCCCACATACAATAGTAGCGCCCCTTACGCACATAATGCCCGCAGACAATAGTAGCGCTGCTTACACACATAATGCCCGCAGACAATAGTAGTGCCGCTTACACACATAACGCCCGCAGACAATAGTACCGTCGCTTACACACATAATGCCCGCAGACAATACTACCGCCGCTTACACACATAATGCCTGCAGACATTAGTACCGCCCTTACACACATATTGCCTGCAGACAATAGTAGTGCTGCTTACACATATAATGCCTGCAGACAATAGTAGTGCTGCTTACACATATAATGCCTGCAGACAATAGTACCGCCGCTTAAACACATAATTCCTGCAGACAATAGTAGCGCCCCTTACGCACATAATGCCCACAGACACTAGTAGCGCTACTTACACACGTAATGCCCGCAGACAATAGTACTCCCGCTTACACACATAATGCCCGCAGACAATACTACCGCCGCTTACACACAATGCCTGCAGACAATAGTACCGCCGCTTACCCACATAACGACCACAGACAATAGTAGTGCCGCTTACACACAATGCCTGCAGACAATAGTACCGCCGCTTACACACATAATGCCTGCAGACAATAGTACCGCCGCTTACACACATAATGCCTGCAGACAATAGTACCGCCACTTCCACACATAATGCCCTCAATAGAAGAATTAAAAAGACAGGCACAGAAAGTTGTAGCGTGGAGTTGACAGTGGAGAAAGGAGTGGAAGAAACGGTGCATAGAGGGAGGCAGTGAGATGGAACAGGAGATCATGAATGGGTGATGAAAAGGACAGTAAGTGCAGAGATCAGAGAAGGGGGAGATAAGAGAAGAGTCTTTCCTTACCAAAACCATGGAGAGCCACAGGCCGAGTAGGGGGTGGGGCCTGCAGAAGGGACGGAGCTTACTAGACGGCTGCAGTACTGTAGAAAGTTTAAAACGTCCTAGCTACAGCAGCAGCAACTCAAGGGGAACGGCACTAAGGAGTCTTGACGCTGCTGCTTTGCTGCTGCCTGTCAGTTTTGACAGGCGCAGCAGCAGCGGACACTGTAGCAGCAGAGCAGGGAGAGCGCCACGCCTCTGTAGTTCGGCGCCTCCCTGCATTGCTGACCTGGCTGAGCGTGTTGCGCCGGCTCTGGCTGTGTCTCTTCTCCAGCTGGCAGCCTTGCACGCATCCCCACATTTATACTTTTGGAAGACACGGTATCAGTGCGCTGATACCTTTTCCTCCCCATATCGACCTTTCAAACATCTACCCCTAAGCATCAAGGGCTTCACTTTACCACAATGGGCAATTTTATCTGTTAGAATAGCCACAGAGTAGCGCTTGAGTGAAAGAGGATACATAGTTGATATAAGGATAATGGGTAAAGATGTGCACCGGAAATTTTTCGGGTTTTGTGTTTTGGTTTTGGATTCGGTTCCGCGGCCGTGTTTTGGATTCGGATGCATTTTGGCAAAACCTCCCTGAAAATTTTTTTGTCGAATTCGGGTGTGTTTTGGATTCGGGTGTTTTAAAAAACAAACAAACTCAAAAACATCTTAAATCATAGAATTTGGGTGTCATTTTGATCCCATAGTATTATTAACCTCAATAACCATAATTTCCAGTCTATTCTGAACACCTCACACCTCACAATATTATTTTTAGTCCTAAAATTTGCACCGAGGTCGCTGGATGACT
>NW_026969756.1:0-28756 GCF_028390025.1 Pseudophryne corroboree
TACACGACATAGCCCTAAATTTTCCAATGCGCAGCTCTTTGGCAAAAGAGAGATATTGGCAAGGAAAAGCTGTCTTGTACCTTTGCATTTTTCTCCCAAACGAAGGACACTAGAAAGAACATTTTAAAGCCTCCTGTTAGGCCATCATCTACACGACATAGCCCTAAATTTTCCAATGCGCAGCTCTTTGCAAAAGAGAGATATTGGCAAGGAAAAGCTGTCTTGTACCTTTGCATTTTTCTCCCAAACGAAGGACACTAGAAAGAAAATTTTAAAGCCTCCTGTTAGGCCATCATCTACACGACATAGCCCTGAATTTTCCAATGCGCAGCTCTTTGCAAAAGAGAGATATTGGCAAGGAAAAGCTGTCTTGTACCTTTGCATTTTTTCTCCCAAACGAAGGACACTAGAATTAAAATTTTAAAGCCATCCTGTTAGGCCATCATCTACACGACATAGCCCTGAATTTTCCAATGCGCAGCTCTTTGCAAAAGAGAGATATTGGCAAGGAAAAGCTGTCTTGTACCTTTGCATTTTTCTCCCAAACGAAGGACACTAGAAAGAACATTTTAAAGCCTCCTGTTAGGCCATCATCTACACGACATAGCCCTAAATTTTCCAATGCGCAGCTCTTTTGCAAAAGAGAGATATTGGCAAGGAAAAGCTGTCTTGTACCTTTGCATTTTTCTCCCAAACGAAGGACACTAGAATTAAAATTTTAAAGCCTCCTGTTAGGCCATCATCTACACGACATAGCCCTGAATTTTCCAATGCGCAGCTCTTTGCAAAAGAGAGATATTGGCAAGGAAAAGCTGTCTTGTACCTTTGCATTTTTCTCCCAAACGAAGGACACTAGAAAGATAATTTTAAAGCCTCCTGTTAGGCCATCATCTACACGACATAGCCCTGAATTTTCCAATGCGCAGCTCTTTGCAAAAGAGAGATATTGGCAAGGAAAAGCTGTCTTGTACCTTTGCATTTTTCTCCCAAACGAAGGACACTAGAATTAAAATTTTAAAGCCTCCTGTTAGGCAATCATCTACACGACATAGCCCTGAATTTTCACAATGCGCAGCTCTTTGCAAAAGAGAGATATTGGCAAGGAAAAGCTGTCTTGTACCTTTGCATTTTTTCTCCCAAACGAAGGACACTAGAATTAAAATTTTAAGCCTCCTGTTAGGCCATCATCTACACGACATAGCCCCTGAATTTTCCAATGCGCAGCTCTTTGCAAAAGAGAGATATTGGCAAGGAAAAGCTGTCTTGTACCTTTGCATTTTTCTCCCAAACGAAGGACACTAGAAATAAATTTTAAAGCCTCCTGTTAGGCCATCATCTACACGACATAGCCCTGAATTTTCCAATGCGCAGCTCTTTGCAAAAGAGAGATATTGGCAAGGAAAAGCTGTCTTGTACCTTTGCATTTTTCTCCCAAACGAAGGGACACTAGAATTAAAATTTTAAAGCCTCCTGTTAGGCCATCATCTACACGACATAGCCCTGAATTTTCCAATGCGCAGCTCTTTGCAAAAGAGAGATATTGGCAAGGAAAAGCTGTCTTGTACCTTTGCATTTTTCTCCCATACGAAGGACACTAGAAAGATAATTTTAAAGCCTCCTGTTAGGCCATCATCTACACGACATAGCCCTGAATTTTCCAATGCGCAGCTCTTTGCAAAAGAGAGATATTGGCAAGGAAAAGCTGTCTTGTACCTTTGCATTTTTCTCCCAAACGAAGGACACTAGAATGAAAATTTTAAAGCCTCCTGTTAGGCAATCATCTACACGACATAGCCCTGAATTTTCCAAATGCGCAGCTCTTTGCAAAAGAGAGATATTGGCAAGGAAAACCTGTCTTGTACCTTTGCATTTTTCTCCCAAACGAAGGACACTAGAAGAAAATTTTAAAGCCTCCTGTTAGGCCATCATCTACACGACATAGCCCTGAATTTTCCAATGCGCAGCTCTTTGCAAAAAGAGAGATATTGGCAAGGAAAAGCTGTCTTGTACCATTGCATTTTTCACCCAAACGAAGGACACTAGAAAGAAAATTTTAAAGCCTCCTGTTAGACCATCATCTACACGGCATAGCTATGAATTTTCCAATGCGCAGCTCTTTGCAAAAGAGAGATATTGGCAAGGAAAAGCTGTCTTGTACCATTGCATTTTTCTCCCAAACGAAGGACACTAGAAAGAAAATTTTAAAGCCTCCTGTTAGGCCATCATCTACACGACATAGCCCTGAATTTTCCAATGCGCAGCTCTTTGCAAAAGAGAGATATTGGCAAGGAAAAGCTGTCTTGTACCTTTGCATTTTTCTCCCAAACGAAGGTCACTAGAAAGAAAATTTTAAAGCCTCCTGTTAGGCCATCATCTACACGACATAGCCCTGAATTTTCCAATGCGCAGCTCTTTGCAAAAGAGAGATATTGGCAAGGAAAAGCTGTCTTGTACCTTTGCATTTTTCTCCCAAACGAAGGTCACTAGAAAGAAAATTTTAAAGCCTCCTGTTAGGCCATCATCTACACGACATAGCCCTGAATTTTCCAATGCGTAGCTCTTTGCAAAAGAGAGATATTGGCAAGGGAAAAGCTGTCTTGTACCTTTGGCATTTTTCTCCAAACGAAGGACACTAGAAAGAAAATTTTAAAGGCCTCCTGTTAGGCCATCATCTACACGACATAGCCCTGAATTTTCCAATGCGCAGCTCTTTGCAAAAGAGAGATATTGGCAAGGAAAAGCTGTCGTTGTACCTTTGCATTTTTCTCCCAAACGAAGGACACTAGAATTAAAATTTTAAAGCCTCCTGTTAGTGCTTTATCTACAAGGCATAGCCCTGAATTTTCCAATGCGTAGCTCTTTTGCAATAGAGAGATATTGGCAAGGAAAATCTGTCTTGTACCTTTGCATTTTTCTCCCAAACGAAGGACACTAGAATTAAAATTTTAAAGCCTCCTGTTAGGCCATCATCTACACGACATAGCCCTGAATTTTCCCAATGCGCAGCTCTTTGCAAAAGAGAGATATTGGCAAGGAAAAGCTGTCTTGTACCTTTGCATTTTTCTCCCAAACGAAGGACACTAGAATTAAAATTTTAAAGCCTCCTGTTAGGCCATCATCTACACGACATAGCCCTGAATTTTCCAATGCGCAGCTCTTTGCAAAAGAGAGATATTGGCAAGGAAAAGCTGTCTTGTACCTTTGCATTTTTCTCCCAAACGAAGGACACTAGAATTAAAATTTTAAAGCCTCCTGTTAGGCCATCATCTACACGACATAGCCCTGAATTTTCCAATGCGCAGCTCTTTGCAAAAGAGAGATATTGGCAAGGAAAAGCTGTCTTGTACCTTTGCATTTTTCTCCCAAACGAAGGACACTAGAAAGATAATTTTAAAGCCTCCTGTTAGGCCATCATCTACACGACATAGCCCTGAATTTTCCAATGCGCAGCTCTTTGCAAAAGAGAGATATTGGCAAGGAAAAAGCTGTCTTGTACCTTTGCATTTTTCTCCCAAACGAAGGACACTAGAAAGAAAATTTTAAAGCCTCCTGTTAGGCCATCATCTACACGACATAGCCCTGAATTTTCCAATGCGTAGCTCTTTGCAAAAGAGAGATATTGGCAAGGAAAAGCTGTCTTGTACCTTTGCATTTTTCTCCCAAACGAAGGACACTAGAATTAAAATTTTAAAGCCTCCTGTTAGTGCTTCATCTACACGGCATAGCCCTGAATTTTCCAATGCGTAGCTCTTTGCAATAGAGAGATTATTGGCAAGGAAAAGCTGTCTTGTACCTTTGCATTTTTCTCCCAAACGAAGGACACTAGAATTAAAATTTTAAAGCCTCCTGTTAGGCCATCATCTACACGACATAGCCCTGAATTTTCCAATGCGCAAGCTCTTTGCAAAAGAGAGATATTGGCAAGGAAAAGCTGTCTTGTACCTTTGCATTTTTCTCCCAAACGAAGGACACTAGAATTAAAATTTTAAAGCCTCCTGTTAGGCCATCATCTACACGACATAGCCCTGAATTTTCCAATGCGCAGCTCTTTGCAAAAGAGAGATATTGGCAAGGAAAAGCTGTCTTGTACCTTTGCATTTTTCTCCCAAACGAAGGACACTAGAATTAAAATTTTAAAGCCTCCTGTTAGGCCATCATCTACACGACATAGCCCTGAATTTTCCAATGCGCAGCTCTTTGCAAAAGAGAGATATTGGCAAGGAAAAGCTGTCTTGTACCTTTGCATTTTTCTCCCAAACGAAGGACACTAGAAAGATAATTTTAAAGCCTCCTGTTAGGCCATCATCTACACGACATAGCCCTGAATTTTCCAATGCGCAGCTCTTTGCCAGCTCTTTGCAAAAGAGAGATATTGGCAAGGAAAAGCTGTCTTGTACCTTTGCATTTTTCTCCCAAACGAAGGGACACTAGAAAGAAAATTTTAAAGCCTCCTGTTAGGCCATCATCTACACGACATAGCCCTGAATTTTCCAATGCGCAGCTCTTTGCAAAAGAGAGATATTGGCAAGGAAAAGCTGTCTTGTACCTTTGCATTTTTCTCCCAAACGAAGGTCACTAGAAAGAAAATTTTAAAGCCTCCTGTTAGGCCATCATCTACACGACATAGCCCTGAATTTTCCAATGCGCAGCTCTTTGCAAAAGAGAGATATTGGCAAGGAAAAGCTGTCTTGTACCTTTGCATTTTTCTCCCAAACGAAGGACACTAGAATTAAAATTTTAAAGCCTCCTGTTAGGCCATCATCTACACGACATAGCCCTGAATTTTCCAATGCGCAGCTCTTTGCAAAAGAGAGATATTGGCAAGGAAAAGCTGTCTTGTACCTTTGCATTTTTCTCCCAAACGAAGGACACTAGAATTAAAATTTTAAAGCCTCCTGTTAGGCCATCATCTACACGACATAGCCCTGAATTTTCCAATGCGCAGCTCTTTGCAAAAGAGAGATATTGGCAAGGAAAAGCTGTCTTGTACCTTTGCATTTTTCTCCCAAACGAAGGACACTAGAAAGAAAATTTTAAAGCCTCCTGTTAGGCCATCATCTACACGACATAGCCCTGAATTTTCCAATGCGCAGCTCTTTGCAAAAGAGAGATATTGGCAAGGAAAAGCTGTCTTGTACCTTTGCATTTTTCTCCCAAACGAAGGACACTAGAATTAAAATTTTAAAGCCTCCTGTTAGGCAATCATCTACACGACATAGCCCTGAATTTTCCAATGCGCAGCTCTTTGCAAAAGAGAGATATTGGCAAGGAAAAGCTGTCTTGTACCTTTGCATTTTTCTCCCAAACGAAGGACACTAGAATTAAAATTTTAAAGCCTCCTGTTAGGCCATCATCTACACGACATAGCCCTGAATTTTCCAATGCGCAGCTCTTTGCAAAAGAGAGATATTGGCAAGGAAAAGCTGTCTTGTACCTTTGCATTTTTCTCCCAAACGAAGGACACTAGAATTAAAATTTTAAAGCCTCCTGTTAGGCCATCATCTACACGACATAGCCCTGAATTTTCCAATGCGCAGCTCTTTGCAAAAGAGAGATATTGGCAAGGAAAAGCTGTCTTGTACCTTTGCATTTTTCTCCCAAACGAAGGACACTAGAATTAAAATTTTAAAGCCTCCTGTTAGGCCATCATCTACACGACATAGCCCTGAATTTTCCAATGCGCAGCTCTTTGCAAAAGAGAGATATTGGCAAGGAAAAGCTGTCTTGTACCTTTGCATTTTTCTCCCAAACGAAGGACACTAGAAAGATAATTTTAAAGCCTCCTGTTAGGCCATCATCTACACGACATAGCCCTGAATTTTCCAATGCGCAGCTCTTTGCAAAAGAGAGATATTGGCAAGGAAAAGCTGTCTTGTACCTTTGCATTTTTCTCCCAAACGAAGGACACTAGAATTAAAATTTTAAAGCCTCCTGTTAGGCAATCATCTACACGACATAGCCCTGAATTTTCCAATGCGCAGCTCTTTGCAAAAGAGAGATATTGGCAAGGAAAACCTGTCTTGTACCTTTGCATTTTTCTCCCAAACGAAGGACACTAGAAAGAAAATTTTAAAGCCTCCTGTTAGGCCATCATCTACACGACATAGCCCTGAATTTTCCAATGCGCAGCTCTTTGCAAAAGAGAGATATTGGCAAGGAAAAGCTGTCTTGTACCATTGCATTTTTCACCCAAACGAAGGACACTAGAAAGAAAATTTTAAAGCCTCCTGTTAGACCATCATCTACACGGCATAGCTATGAATTTTCCAATGCGCAGCTCTTTGCAAAAGAGAGATATTGGCAAGGAAAAGCTGTCTTGTACCATTGCATTTTTCTCCCAAACGAAGGACACTAGAAAGAAAATTTTAAAGCCTCCTGTTAGGCCATCATCTACACGACATAGCCCTGAATTTTCCAATGCGCAGCTCTTTGCAAAAGAGAGATATTGGCAAGGAAAAGCTGTCTTGTACCTTTGCATTTTTCTCCCAAACGAAGGTCACTAGAAAGAAAATTTTAAAGCCTCCTGTTAGGCCATCATCTACACGACATAGCCCTGAATTTTCCAATGCGCAGCTCTTTGCAAAAGAGAGATATTGGCAAGGAAAAGCTGTCTTGTACCTTTGCATTTTTCTCCCAAACGAAGGTCACTAGAAAGAAAATTTTAAAGCCTCCTGTTAGGCCATCATCTACACGACATAGCCCTGAATTTTCCAATGCGTAGCTCTTTGCAAAAGAGAGATATTGGCAAGGAAAAGCTGTCTTGTACCTTTGCATTTTTCTCCCAAACGAAGGACACTAGAAAGAAAATTTTAAAGCCTCCTGTTAGGCCATCATCTACACGACATAGCCCTGAATTTTCCAATGCGCAGCTCTTTGCAAAAGAGAGATATTGGCAAGGAAAAGCTGTCGTGTACCTTTGCATTTTTCTCCCAAACGAAGGACACTAGAATTAAAATTTTAAAGCCTCCTGTTAGTGCTTTATCTACAAGGCATAGCCCTGAATTTTCCAATGCGTAGCTCTTTGCAATAGAGAGATATTGGCAAGGAAAATCTGTCTTGTACCTTTGCATTTTTCTCCCAAACGAAGGACACTAGAATTAAAATTTTAAAGCCTCCTGTTAGGCCATCATCTACACGACATAGCCCTGAATTTTCCAATGCGCAGCTCTTTGCAAAAGAGAGATATTGGCAAGGAAAAGCTGTCTTGTACCTTTGCATTTTTCTCCCAAACGAAGGACACTAGAATTAAAATTTTAAAGCCTCCTGTTAGGCCATCATCTACACGACATAGCCCTGAATTTTCCAATGCGCAGCTCTTTGCAAAAGAGAGATATTGGCAAGGAAAAGCTGTCTTGTACCTTTGCATTTTTCTCCCAAACGAAGGACACTAGAATTAAAATTTTAAAGCCTCCTGTTAGGCCATCATCTACACGACATAGCCCTGAATTTTCCAATGCGCAGCTCTTTGCAAAAGAGAGATATTGGCAAGGAAAAGCTGTCTTGTACCTTTGCATTTTTCTCCCAAACGAAGGACACTAGAAAGATAATTTTAAAGCCTCCTGTTAGGCCATCATCTACACGACATAGCCCTGAATTTTCCAATGCGCAGCTCTTTGCAAAAGAGAGATATTGGCAAGGAAAAGCTGTCTTGTACCTTTGCATTTTTCTCCCAAACGAAGGACACTAGAAAGAAAATTTTAAAGCCTCCTGTTAGGCCATCATCTACACGACATAGCCCTGAATTTTCCAATGCGTAGCTCTTTGCAAAAGAGAGATATTGGCAAGGAAAAGCTGTCTTGTACCTTTGCATTTTTCTCCCAAACGAAGGACACTAGAATTAAAATTTTAAAGCCTCCTGTTAGTGCTTCATCTACACGGCATAGCCCTGAATTTTCCAATGCGTAGCTCTTTGCAATAGAGAGATATTGGCAAGGAAAAGCTGTCTTGTACCTTTGCATTTTTCTCCCAAACGAAGGACACTAGAATTAAAATTTTAAAGCCTCCTGTTAGGCCATCATCTACACGACATAGCCCTGAATTTTCCAATGCGCAGCTCTTTGCAAAAGAGAGATATTGGCAAGGAAAAGCTGTCTTGTACCTTTGCATTTTTCTCCCAAACGAAGGACACTAGAATTAAAATTTTAAAGCCTCCTGTTAGGCCATCATCTACACGACATAGCCCTGAATTTTCCAATGCGCAGCTCTTTGCAAAAGAGAGATATTGGCAAGGAAAAGCTGTCTTGTACCTTTGCATTTTTCTCCCAAACGAAGGACACTAGAATTAAAATTTTAAAGCCTCCTGTTAGGCCATCATCTACACGACATAGCCCTGAATTTTCCAATGCGCAGCTCTTTGCAAAAGAGAGATATTGGCAAGGAAAAGCTGTCTTGTACCTTTGCATTTTTCTCCCAAACGAAGGACACTAGAAAGATAATTTTAAAGCCTCCTGTTAGGCCATCATCTACACGACATAGCCCTGAATTTTCCAATGCGCAGCTCTTTGCAAAAGAGAGATATTGGCAAGGAAAAGCTGTCTTGTACCTTTGCATTTTTCTCCCAAACGAAGGACACTAGAAAGAAAATTTTAAAGCCTCCTGTTAGGCCATCATCTACACGACATAGCCCTGAATTTTCCAATGCGCAGCTCTTTGCAAAAGAGAGATATTGGCAAGGAAAAGCTGTCTTGTACCTTTGCATTTTTCTCCCAAACGAAGGTCACTAGAAAGAAAATTTTAAAGCCTCCTGTTAGGCCATCATCTACACGACATAGCCCTGAATTTTCCAATGCGCAGCTCTTTGCAAAAGAGAGATATTGGCAAGGAAAAGCTGTCTTGTACCTTTGCATTTTTCTCCCAAACGAAGGACACTAGAATTAAAATTTTAAAGCCTCCTGTTAGGCCATCATCTACACGACATAGCCCTGAATTTTCCAATGCGCAGCTCTTTGCAAAAGAGAGATATTGGCAAGGAAAAGCTGTCTTGTACCTTTGCATTTTTCTCCCAAACGAAGGACACTAGAATTAAAATTTTAAAGCCTCCTGTTAGGCCATCATCTACACGACATAGCCCTGAATTTTCCAATGCGCAGCTCTTTACAAAAGAGAGATATTGGCAAGGAAAAGCTGTCTTGTACCTTTGCATTTTTCTCCCAAACGAAGGACACTAGAAAGATAATTTTAAAGCCTCCTGTTAGGCCATCATCTACACGACATAGCCCTGAATTTTCCAATGCGCAGCTCTTTGCAAAAGAGAGATATTGGCAAGGAAAAGCTGTCTTGTACCTTTGCATTTTTCTCCCAAACGAAGGACACTAGAAAGAAAATTTTAAAGCCTCCTGTTAGGCCATCATCTACACGACGTAGCCCTGAATTTTCCAATGCGCAGCTCTTTGCAAAAGAGAGATATTGGCAAGGAAAAGCTGTCTTGTACCTTTGCATTTTTCTCCCAAACGAAGGTCACTAGAAAGAAAATTTTAAAGCCTCCTGTTAGGGCCATCATCTACACGACATAGCCCTGAATTTTCCAATGCGCAGCTCTTTGCAAAAGAGAGATATTGGCAAGGAAAAGCTGTCTTGTACCTTTGCATTTTTCTCCCAAACGAAGGACACTAGAAAGAAAATTTGAAAGCCTCCTGTTAGGCCATCATCTACACGACATAGCCCTGAATTTTCCAATGCGCAGCTCTTTGCAAAAGAGAGATATTGGCAAGGAAAAGCTGTCTTGTACCTTTGCATTTTTCTCCCAAACGAAGGACACTAGAATTAAAATTTTAAAGCCTCCTGTTAGTGCTTCATCTTACACGGCATAGCCCTGAATTTTCCAATGCGTAGCTCTTTGCAATAGAGAGATATTGGCAAGGAAAAGCTGTCTTGTACCTTTGCATTTTTCTCCCAAACGAAGGACACTAGAATTAAAATTTTAAAGCCTCCTGTTAGGACATCATCTACACGACATAGCCCTGAATTTTCCAATGCGCAGCTCTTTGCAAAAGAGAGATATTGGCAAGGAAAAGCTGTCTTGTACCTTTGCATTTTTCTCCCAAACGAAGGACACTAGAATTAAAATTTTAAAGCCTCCTGTTAGGCCATCATCTACACGACATAGCCCTGAATTTTCCAATGCGCAGCTCTTTGCAAAAGAGAGATATTGGCAAGGAAAAGCTGTCTTGTACCTTTGCATTTTTCTCCCAAACGAAGGACACTAGAATTAAAATTTTAAAGCCTCCTGTTAGGCCATCATCTACACGACATAGCCCTGAATTTTCCAATGCGCAGCTCTTTGCAAAAGATAGATATTGGCAAGGAAAAGCTGTCTTGTACCTTTGCATTTTTCTCCCAAACGAAGGACACTAGAAAGATAATTTTAAAGCCTCCTGTTAGGCCATCATCTACACGACATAGCCCTGAATTTTCCAATGCGCAGCTCTTTGCAAAAGAGAGATATTGGCAAGGAAAAGCTGTCTTGTACCTTTGCATTTTTCTCCCAAACGAAGGACACTAGAAAGAAAATTTTAAAGCCTCCTGTTAGGCCATCATCTACACGACATAGCCCTGAATTTTCCAATGCGCAGCTCTTTGCAAAAGAGAGATATTGGCAAGGAAAAGCTGTCTTGTACCTTTGCATTTTTCTCCCAAACGAAGGTCACTAGAAAGAAAATTTTAAAGCCTCCTGTTAGGCCATCATCTACACGACATAGCCCTGAATTTTCCAATGCGCAGCTCTTTGCAAAAGAGAGATATTGGCAAGGAAAAGCTGTCTTGTACCTTTGCATTTTTCTCCCAAACGAAGGACACTAGAAAGAAAATTTTAAAGCCTCCTGTTAGGCCATCATCTACACGACATAGCCCTGAATTTTCCAATGCGCAGCTCTTTGCAAAAGAGAGATATTGGCAAGGAAAAGCTGTCTTGTACCTTTGCATTTTTCTCCCAAACGAAGGTCACTAGAAAGAAAATTTTAAAGCCTCCTGTTAGGCCATCATCTACACGACATAGCCCTGAATTTTCCAATGCGCAGCTCTTTGCAAAAGAGAGATATTGGCAAGGAAAAGCTGTCTTGTACCTTTGCATTTTTCTCCCAAACGAAGGACACTAGCATTAAAATTTTAAAGCCTCCTGTTAGGCCATCATCTACACGACATAGCCCTGAATTTTCCAATGCGCAGCTCTTTGCAAAAGAGAGATATTGGCAAGGAAAAGCTGTCTTGTACCTTTGCATTTTTCTCCCAAACGAAGGACACTAGAAAGATAATTTTAAAGCCTCCTGTTAGGCCATCATCTACACGACATAGCCCTGAATTTTCCAATGCGCAGCTCTTTGCAAAAGAGAGATATTGGCAAGGAAAAGCTGTCTTGTACCTTTGCATTTTTCTCCCAAACGAAGGACACTAGAATTAAAATTTTAAAGCCTCCTGTTAGGCAATCATCTACACGACACAGCCCTGAATTTTCCAATGCGCAGCTCTTTGCAAAAGAGAGATATTGGCAAGGAAAAGCTGTCTTGTACCTTTGCATTTTTCTCCCAAACGAAGGACACTAGAATTAAAATTTTAAAGCCTCCTGTTAGGCCATCATCTACACGACATAGCCCTGAATTTTCCAATGCGCAGCTCTTTGCAAAAGAGAGATATTGGCAAGGAAAAGCTGTCTTGTACCTTTGCATTTTTCTCCCAAACGAAGGACACTAGAATTAAAATTTTAAAGCCTCCTGTTAGGCCATCATCTACACGACATAGCCCTGAATTTTCCAATGCGCAGCTCTTTGCAAAAGAGAGATATTGGCAAGGAAAAGCTGTCTTGTACCTTTGCATTTTTCTCCCAAACGAAGGACACTAGAATTAAAATTTTAAAGCCTCCTGTTAGGCCATCATCTACACGACATAGCCCTGAATTTTCCAATGCGCAGCTCTTTGCAAAAGAGAGATATTGGCAAGGAAAAGCTGTCTTGTACCTTTGCATTTTTCTCCCAAACGAAGGACACTAGAAAGATAATTTTAAAGCCTCCTGTTAGGCCATCATCTACACGACATAGCCCTGAATTTTCCAATGCGCAGCTCTTTGCAAAAGAGAGATATTGGCAAGGAAAAGCTGTCTTGTACCTTTGCATTTTTCTCCCAAACGAAGGACACTAGAATTAAAATTTTAAAGCCTCCTGTTAGGCAATCATCTACACGACATAGCCCTGAATTTTCCAATGCGCAGCTCTTTGCAAAAGAGAGATATTGGCAAGGAAAACCTGTCTTGTACCTTTGCATTTTTCTCCCAAACGAAGGACACTAGAAAGAAAATTTTAAAGCCTCCTGTTAGGCCATCATCTACACGACATAGCCCTGAATTTTCCAATGCGCAGCTCTTTGCAAAAGAGAGATATTGGCAAGGAAAAGCTGTCTTGTACCATTGCATTTTTCACCCAAACGAAGGACACTAGAAAGAAAATTTTAAAGCCTCCTGTTAGACCATCATCTACACGGCATAGCTATGAATTTTCCAATGCGCAGCTCTTTGCAAAAGAGAGATATTGGCAAGGAAAAGCTGTCTTGTACCATTGCATTTTTCTCCCAAACGAAGGTCACTAGAAAGAAAATTTTAAAGCCTCCTGTTAGGCCATCATCTACACGACATAGCCCTGAATTTTCCAATGCGCAGCTCTTTGCAAAAGAGAGATATTGGCAAGGAAAAGCTGTCTTGTACCTTTGCATTTTTCTCCCAAACGAAGGTCACTAGAAAGAAAATTTTAAAGCCTCCTGTTAGGCCATCATCTACACGACATAGCCCTGAATTTTCCAATGCGCAGCTCTTTGCAAAAGAGAGATATTGGCAAGGAAAAGCTGTCTTGTACCTTTGCATTTTTCTCCCAAACGAAGGTCACTAGAAAGAAAATTTTAAAGCCTCCTGTTAGGCCATCATCTACACGACATAGCCCTGAATTTTCCAATGCGCAGCTCTTTGCAAAAGAGAGATATTGGCAAGGAAAAGCTGTCTTGTACCTTTGCATTTTTCTCCCAAACGAAGGACACTAGAAAGAAAATTTTAAAGCCTCCTGTTAGGCCATCATCTACACGACATAGCCCTGAATTTTCCAATGCGCAGCTCTTTGCAAAAGAGAGATATTGGCAAGGAAAAGCTGTCTTGTACCTTTGCATTTTTCTCCCAAACGAAGGTCACTAGAAAGAAAATTTTAAAGCCTCCTGTTAGGCCATCATCTACACGACATAGCCCTGAATTTTCCAATGCGCAGCTCTTTGCAAAAGAGAGATATTGGCAAGGAAAAGCTGTCTTGTACCTTTGCATTTTTCTCCCAAACGAAGGACACTAGAATTAAAATTTTAAAGCCTCCTGTTAGGCCATCATCTACACGACATAGCCCTGAATTTTCCAATGCGCAGCTCTTTGCAAAAGAGAGATATTGGCAAGGAAAAGCTGTCTTGTACCTTTGCATTTTTCTCCCAAACGAAGGACACTAGAAAGATAATTTTAAAGCCTCCTGTTAGGCAATCATCTACACGACATAGCCCTGAATTTTCCAATGCGCAGCTCTTTGCAAAAGAGAGATATTGGCAAGGAAAACCTGTCTTGTACCTTTGCATTTTTCTCCCAAACGAAGGACACTAGAAAGAAAATTTTAAAGCCTCCTGTTAGGCCATCATCTACACGACATAGCCCTGAATTTTCCAATGCGCAGCTCTTTGCAAAAGAGAGATATTGGCAAGGAAAAGCTGTCTTGTACCATTGCATTTTTCACCCAAACGAAGGACACTAGAAAGAAAATTTTAAAGCCTCCTGTTAGACCATCATCTACACGGCATAGCTATGAATTTTCCAATGCGCAGCTCTTTGCAAAAGAGAGATATTGGCAAGGAAAAGCTGTCTTGTACCATTGCATTTTTCTCCCAAACGAAGGTCACTAGAAAGAAAATTTTAAAGCCTCCTGTTAGGCCATCATCTACACGACATAGCCCTGAATTTTCCAATGCGCAGCTCTTTGCAAAAGAGAGATATTGGCAAGGAAAAGCTGTCTTGTACCTTTGCATTTTTCTCCCAAACGAAGGTCACTAGAAAGAAAATTTTAAAGCCTCCTGTTAGGCCATCATCTACACGACATAGCCCTGAATTTTCCAATGCGCAGCTCTTTGCAAAAGAGAGATATTGGCAAGGAAAAGCTGTCTTGTACCTTTGCATTTTTCTCCCAAACGAAGGTCACTAGAAAGAAAATTTTAAAGCCTCCTGTTAGGCCATCATCTACACGACATAGCCCTGAATTTTCCAATGCGCAGCTCTTTGCAAAAGAGAGATATTGGCAAGGAAAAGCTGTCTTGTACCTTTGCATTTTTCTCCCAAACGAAGGACACTAGAAAGAAAATTTTAAAGCCTCCTGTTAGGCCATCATCTACACGACATAGCCCTGAATTTTCCAATGCGCAGCTCTTTGCAAAAGAGAGATATTGGCAAGGAAAAGCTGTCTTGTACCTTTGCATTTTTCTCCCAAACGAAGGTCACTAGAAAGAAAATTTTAAAGCCTCCTGTTAGGCCATCATCTACACGACATAGCCCTGAATTTTCCAATGCGCAGCTCTTTGCAAAAGAGAGATATTGGCAAGGAAAAGCTGTCTTGTACCTTTGCATTTTTCTCCCAAACGAAGGACACTAGAATTAAAATTTTAAAGCCTCCTGTTAGGCCATCATCTACACGACATAGCCCTGAATTTTCCAATGCGCAGCTCTTTGCAAAAGAGAGATATTGGCAAGGAAAAGCTGTCTTGTACCTTTGCATTTTTCTCCCAAACGAAGGACACTAGAAAGATAATTTTAAAGCCTCCTGTTAGGCCATCATCTACACGACATAGCCCTGAATTTTCCAATGCGCAGCTCTTTGCAAAAGAGAGATATTGGCAAGGAAAAGCTGTCTTGTACCTTTGCATTTTTCTCCCAAACGAAGGACACTAGAATTAAAATTTTAAAGCCTCCTGTTAGGCAATCATCTACACGACACAGCCCTGAATTTTCCAATGCGCAGCTCTTTGCAAAAGAGAGATATTGGCAAGGAAAAGCTGTCTTGTACCTTTGCATTTTTCTCCCAAACGAAGGACACTAGAATTAAAATTTTAAAGCCTCCTGTTAGGCCATCATCTACACGACATAGCCCTGAATTTTCCAATGCGCAGCTCTTTGCAAAAGAGAGATATTGGCAAGGAAAAGCTGTCTTGTACCTTTGCATTTTTCTCCCAAACGAAGGACACTAGAATTAAAATTTTAAAGCCTCCTGTTAGGCCATCATCTACACGACATAGCCCTGAATTTTCCAATGCGCAGCTCTTTGCAAAAGAGAGATATTGGCAAGGAAAAGCTGTCTTGTACCTTTGCATTTTTCTCCCAAACGAAGGACACTAGAATTAAAATTTTAAAGCCTCCTGTTAGGCCATCATCTACACGACATAGCCCTGAATTTTCCAATGCGCAGCTCTTTGCAAAAGAGAGATATTGGCAAGGAAAAGCTGTCTTGTACCTTTGCATTTTTCTCCCAAACGAAGGACACTAGAAAGATAATTTTAAAGCCTCCTGTTAGGCCATCATCTACACGACATAGCCCTGAATTTTCCAATGCGCAGCTCTTTGCAAAAGAGAGATATTGGCAAGGAAAAGCTGTCTTGTACCTTTGCATTTTTCTCCCAAACGAAGGACACTAGAATTAAAATTTTAAAGCCTCCTGTTAGGCAATCATCTACACGACATAGCCCTGAATTTTCCAATGCGCAGCTCTTTGCAAAAGAGAGATATTGGCAAGGAAAACCTGTCTTGTACCTTTGCATTTTTCTCCCAAACGAAGGACACTAGAAAGAAAATTTTAAAGCCTCCTGTTAGGCCATCATCTACACGACATAGCCCTGAATTTTCCAATGCGCAGCTCTTTGCAAAAGAGAGATATTGGCAAGGAAAAGCTGTCTTGTACCATTGCATTTTTCACCCAAACGAAGGACACTAGAAAGAAAATTTTAAAGCCTCCTGTTAGACCATCATCTACACGGCATAGCTATGAATTTTCCAATGCGCAGCTCTTTGCAAAAGAGAGATATTGGCAAGGAAAAGCTGTCTTGTACCATTGCATTTTTCTCCCAAACGAAGGTCACTAGAAAGAAAATTTTAAAGCCTCCTGTTAGGCCATCATCTACACGACATAGCCCTGAATTTTCCAATGCGCAGCTCTTTGCAAAAGAGAGATATTGGCAAGGAAAAGCTGTCTTGTACCTTTGCATTTTTCTCCCAAACGAAGGTCACTAGAAAGAAAATTTTAAAGCCTCCTGTTAGGCCATCATCTACACGACATAGCCCTGAATTTTCCAATGCGCAGCTCTTTGCAAAAGAGAGATATTGGCAAGGAAAAGCTGTCTTGTACCTTTGCATTTTTCTCCCAAACGAAGGTCACTAGAAAGAAAATTTTAAAGCCTCCTGTTAGGCCATCATCTACACGACATAGCCCTGAATTTTCCAATGCGTAGCTCTTTGCAAAAGAGAGATATTGGCAAGGAAAAGCTGTCTTGTACCTTTGCATTTTTCTCCCAAACGAAGGACACTAGAAAGAAAATTTTAAAGCCTCCTGTTAGGCCATCATCTACACGACATAGCCCTGAATTTTCCAATGCGCAGCTCTTTGCAAAAGAGAGATATTGGCAAGGAAAAGCTGTCGTGTACCTTTGCATTTTTCTCCCAAACGAAGGACACTAGAATTAAAATTTTAAAGCCTCCTGTTAGTGCTTTATCTACAAGGCATAGCCCTGAATTTTCCAATGCGTAGCTCTTTGCAATAGAGAGATATTGGCAAGGAAAATCTGTCTTGTACCTTTGCATTTTTCTCCCAAACGAAGGACACTAGAATTAAAATTTTAAAGCCTCCTGTTAGGCCATCATCTACACGACATAGCCCTGAATTTTCCAATGCGCAGCTCTTTGCAAAAGAGAGATATTGGCAAGGAAAAGCTGTCTTGTACCTTTGCATTTTTCTCCCAAACGAAGGACACTAGAATTAAAATTTTAAAGCCTCCTGTTAGGCCATCATCTACACGACATAGCCCTGAATTTTCCAATGCGCAGCTCTTTGCAAAAGAGAGATATTGGCAAGGAAAAGCTGTCTTGTACCTTTGCATTTTTCTCCCAAACGAAGGACACTAGAATTAAAATTTTAAAGCCTCCTGTTAGGCCATCATCTACACGACATAGCCCTGAATTTTCCAATGCGCAGCTCTTTGCAAAAGAGAGATATTGGCAAGGAAAAGCTGTCTTGTACCTTTGCATTTTTCTCCCAAACGAAGGACACTGGAATTAAAATTTTAAAGCCTCCTGTTAGGCCATCATCTACACGACATAGCCCTGAATTTTCCAATGCGCAGCTCTTTGCAAAAGAGAGATATTGGCAAGGAAAAGCTGTCTTGTACCTTTGCATTTTTCTCCCAAACGAAGGACACTAGAAAGATAATTTTAAAGCCTCCTGTTAGGCCATCATCTACACGACATAGCCCTGAATTTTCCAATGCGCAGCTCTTTGCAAAAGAGAGATATTGGCAAGGAAAAGCTGTCTTGTACCTTTGCATTTTTCTCCCAAACGAAGGACACTAGAATTAAAATTTTAAAGCCTCCTGTTAGACCATCATCTACACGGCATAGCCATGAATTTTCCAATGCGCAGCTCTTTGCAAAAGAGAGATATTGGCAAGGAAAAGCTGTCTTGTACCTTTGCATTTTTCTCCCAAACGAAGGTCACTAGAAAGAAAATTTTAAAGCCTCTTGTTAGGCCATCATCTACACGACATAGCCCTGAATTTTCCAATGCGCAGCTCTTTGCAAAAGAGAGATATTGGCAAGGAAAAGCTGTCTTGTACCTTTGCATTTTTCTCCCAAACGAAGGACACTAGAAATAAAATTTTAAAGCCTCCTGTTAGGCCATCATCTACACGACATAGCCCTGAATTTTCCAATGCGCAGCTCTTTGCAAAAGAGAGATATTGGCAAGGAAAAGCTGTCTTGTACCTTTGCATTTTTCTCCCAAACGAAGGACACTAGAAAGAACATTTTAAAGCCTCCTGTTAGGCCATCATCTACACGACATAGCCCTGAATTTTCCAATGCGCAGCTCTTTGCAAAAGAGAGATATTGGCAAGGAAAAGCTGTCTTGTACCTTTGCATTTTTCTCCCAAACGAAGGACACTAGAAAGAAAATTTTAAAGCCTCCTGTTAGGCCATCATCTACACGACATAGCCCTGAATTTCCAATGCGCAGCTCTTTGCAAAAGAGAGATATTGGCAAGGAAAAGCTGTCTTGTACCTTTGCATTTTTCTCCCAAACGAAGGACACTAGAAAGAAAATTTTAAAGCCTCCTGTTAGGCCATCATCTACACGACATAGCCCTGAATTTTCCAATGCGCAGCTCTTTGCAAAAGAGAGATATTGGCAAGGAAAAGCTGTCTTGTACCTTTGCATTTTTCTCCCAAACGAAGGAAACTAGAAAGAAAATTTTAAAGCCTCCTGTTAGGCCATCATCTACACGACATAGCCCTGAATTTTCCAATGCGCAGCTCTTTGCAAAAGAGAGATATTGGCAAGGAAAAGCTGTCTTGTACCTTTGCATTTTTCTCCCAAACGAAGGACACTAGAATTAAAATTTTAAAGCCTCCTGTTAGGCCATCATCTACACGACATAGCCCTGAATTTTCCAATGCGCAGCTCTTTGCAAAAGAGAGATATTGGCAAGGAAAAGCTGTCTTGTACCTTTGCATTTTTCTCCCAAACGAAGGTCACTAGAAAGAAAATTTTAAAGCCTCCTGTTAGGCCATCATCTACACGACATAGCCCTGAATTTTCCAATGCGCAGCTCTTTGCAAAAGAGAGATATTGGCAAGGAAAAGCTGTCTTGTACCTTTGCATTTTTCTCCCAAACGAAGGACACTAGAATTAAAATTTTAAAGCCTCCTGTTAGGCCATCATCTACACGACATAGCCCTGAATTTTCCAATGCGTAGCTCTTTGCAAAAGAGAGATATTGGCAAGGAAAAGCTGTCTTGTACCTTTGCATTTTTCTCCCAAACGAAGGACACTAGAAAGAAAATTTTAAAGCCTCCTGTTAGGCCATCATCTACACGACATAGCCCTGAATTTTCCAATGCGCAGCTCTTTGCAAAAGAGAGATATTGGCAAGGAAAAGCTGTCTTGTACCTTTGCATTTTTCTCCCAAACGAAGGTCACTAGAAAGAAAATTTTAAAGCCTCCTGTTAGGCCATCATCTACACGACATAGCCCTGAATTTTCCAATGCGCAGCTCTTTGCAAAAGAGAGATATTGGCAAGGAAAAGCTGTCTTGTACCTTTGCATTTTTCTCCCAAACGAAGGACACTAGAATTAAAATTTTAAAGCCTCCTGTTAGGCCATCATCTACACGACATAGCCCTGAATTTTCCAATGCGCAGCTCTTTGCAAAAGAGAGATATTGGCAAGGAAAAGCTGTCTTGTACCTTTGCATTTTTCTCCCAAACGAAGGACACTAGAAAGAACATTTTAAAGCCTCCTGTTAGGCCATCATCTACACGACATAGCCCTGAATTTTCCAATGCGCAGCTCTTTGCAAAAGAGAGATATTGGCAAGGAAAAGCTGTCTTGTACCTTTGCATTTTTCTCCCAAACGAAGGACACTAGAAATAAAATTTTAAAGCCTCCTGTTAGGCCATCATCTACACGACATAGCCCTGAATTTTCCAATGCGCAGCTCTTTGCAAAAGAGAGATATTGGCAAGGAAAAGCTGTCTTGTACCTTTGCATTTTTCTCCCAAACGAAGGACACTAGAATTAAAATTTTAAAGCCTCCTGTTAGACCATCATCTACACGGCATAGCCATGAATTTTCCAATGCGCAGCTCTTTGCAAAAGAGAGATATTGGCAAGGAAAAGCTGTCTTGTACCTTTGCATTTTTCTCCCAAACGAAGGTCACTAGAAAGAAAATTTTAAAGCCTCCTGTTAGGCCATCATCTACACGACATAGCCCTGAATTTTCCAATGCGCAGCTCTTTGCAAAAGAGAGATATTGGCAAGGAAAAGCTGTCTTGTACCTTTGCATTTTTCTCCCAAACGAAGGACACTAGAAAGATAATTTTAAAGCCTCCTGTTAGGCCATCATCTACACGACATAGCCCTGAATTTTCCAATGCGCAGCTCTTTGCAAAAGAGAGATATTGGCAAGGAAAAGCTGTCTTGTACCTTTGCATTTTTCTCCCAAACGAAGGACACTAGAAAGAAAATTTTAAAGCCTCCTGTTAGGCCATCATCTACACGACATAGCCCTGAATTTTCCAATGCGCAGCTCTTTGCAAAAGAGAGATATTGGCAAGGAAAAGCTGTCTTGTACCTTTGCATTTTTCTCCCAAACGAAGGTCACTAGAAAGAAAATTTTAAAGCCTCCTGTTAGGCCATCATCTACACGACATAGCCCTGAATTTTCCAATGCGCAGCTCTTTGCAAAAGAGAGATATTGGCAAGGAAAAGCTGTCTTGTACCTTTGCATTTTTCTCCCAAACGAAGGACACTAGAATTAAAATTTTAAAGCCTCCTGTTAGGCCATCATCTACACGACATAGCCCTGAATTTTCCAATGCGCAGCTCTTTGCAAAAGAGAGATATTGGCAAGGAAAAGCTGTCTTGTACCTTTGCATTTTTCTCCCAAACGAAGGACACTAGAATTAAAATTTTAAAGCCTCCTGTTAGGCCATCATCTACACGACATAGCCCTGAATTTTCCAATGCGCAGCTCTTTGCAAAAGAGAGATATTGGCAAGGAAAAGCTGTCTTGTACCTTTGCATTTTTCTCCCAAACGAAGGACACTAGAATTAAAATTTTAAAGCCTCCTGTTAGGCCATCATCTACACGACATAGCCCTGAATTTTCCAATGCGCAGCTCTTTGCAAAAGAGAGATATTGGCAAGGAAAAGCTGTCTTGTACCTTTGCATTTTTCTCCCAAACGAAGGACACTAGAAAGATAATTTTAAAGCCTCCTGTTAGGCCATCATCTACACGACATAGCCCTGAATTTTCCAATGCACAGCTCTTTGCAAAAGAGAGATATTGGCAAGGAAAAGCTGTCTTGTACCATTGCATTTTTCTCCCAAACGAAGGACACTAGAAAGAAAATTTTAAAGCCTCCTGTTAGGCCATCATCTACACGACATAGCCCTGAATTTTCCAATGCGCAGCTCTTTGCAAAAGAGAGATATTGGCAAGGAAAAGCTGTCTTGTACCTTTGCATTTTTCTCCCAAACGAAGGTCACTAGAAAGAAAATTTTAAAGCCTCCTGTTAGGCCATCATCTACACGACATAGCCCTGAATTTTCCAATGCGCAGCTCTTTGCAAAAGAGAGATATTGGCAAGGAAAAGCTGTCTTGTACCTTTGCATTTTTCTCCCAAACGAAGGACACTAGAATTAAAATTTTAAAGCCTCCTGTTAGACCATCATCTACACGGCATAGCCATGAATTTTCCAATGCGCAGCTCTTTGCAAAAGAGAGATATTGGCAAGGAAAAGCTGTCTTGTACCTTTGCATTTTTCTCCCAAACGAAGGTCACTAGAAAGAAAATTTTAAAGCCTCCTGTTAGGCCATCATCTACACGACATAGCCCTGAATTTTCCAATGCGCAGCTCTTTGCAAAAGAGAGATATTGGCAAGGAAAAGCTGTCTTGTACCTTTGCATTTTTCTCCCAAACGAAGGACACTAGAAATAAAATGTTAAAGCCTCCTGTTAGGCCATCATCTACACGACATAGCCCTGAATTTTCCAATGCGCAGCTCTTTGCAAAAGAGAGATATTGGCAAGGAAAAGCTGTCTTGTACCTTTGCATTTTTCTCCAAACGAAGGACACTAGAAAGAAAATTTTAAAGCCTCCTGTTAGGCCATCATCTACACGACATAGCCCTGAATTTTCCAATGCGCAGCTCTTTGCAAAAGAGAGATATTGGCAAGGAAAAGCTGTCTTGTACCTTTGCATTTTTCTCCCAAACGAAGGACACTAGAATTAAAATTTTAAAGCCTCCTGTTAGGCCATCATCTACACGACATAGCCCTGAATTTTCCAATGCGTAGCTCTTTGCAAAAGAGAGATATTGGCAAGGAAAAGCTGTCTTGTACCTTTGCATTTTTCTCCCAAACGAAGGACACTAGAAAGAAAATTTTAAAGCCTCCTGTTAGGCCATCATCTACACGACATAGCCCTGAATTTTCCAATGCGCAGCTCTTTGCAAAAGAGAGATATTGGCAAGGAAAAGCTGTCTTGTACCTTTGCATTTTTCTCCCAAACGAAGGTCACTAGAAAGAAAATTTTAAAGCCTCCTGTTAGGCCATCATCTACACGACATAGCCCTGAATTTTCCAATGCGCAGCTCTTTGCAAAAGAGAGATATTGGCAAGGAAAAGCTGTCTTGTACCTTTGCATTTTTCTCCCAAACGAAGGACACTAGAATTAAAATTTTAAAGCCTCCTGTTAGGCCATCATCTACACGACATAGCCCTGAATTTTCCAATGCGCAGCTCTTTGCAAAAGAGAGATATTGGCAAGGAAAAGCTGTCTTGTACCTTTGCATTTTTCTCCCAAACGAAGGACACTAGAAAGAACATTTTAAAGCCTCCTGTTAGGCCATCATCTACACGACATAGCCCTGAATTTTCCAATGCGCAGCTCTTTGCAAAAGAGAGATATTGGCAAGGAAAAGCTGTCTTGTACCTTTGCATTTTTCTCCAAAACGAAGGACACTAGAAATAAAATTTTAAAGCCTCCTGTTAGGCCATCATCTACACGACATAGCCCTGAATTTTCCAATGCGCAGCTCTTTGCAAAAGAGAGATATTGGCAAGGAAAAGCTGTCTTGTACCTTTGCATTTTTCTCCCAAACGAAGGACACTAGAATTAAAATTTTAAAGCCTCCTGTTAGACCATCATCTACACGGCATAGCCATGAATTTTCCAATGCGCAGCTCTTTGCAAAAGAGAGATATTGGCAAGGAAAAGCTGTCTTGTACCTTTGCATTTTTCTCCCAAACGAAGGTCACTAGAAAGAAAATTTTAAAGCCTCCTGTTAGGCCATCATCTACACGACATAGCCCTGAATTTTCCAATGCGCAGCTCTTTGCAAAAGAGAGATATTGGCAAGGAAAAGCTGTCTTGTACCTTTGCATTTTTCTCCCAAACGAAGGTCACTAGAAAGAAAATTTTAAAGCCTCCTGTTAGGCCATCATCTACACGGCATAGCCATGAATTTTCCAATGCGCAGCTCTTTGCAAAAGAGAGATATTGGCAAGGAAAAGCTGTCTTGTACCTTTGCATTTTTCTCCCAAACGAAGGACACTAGAATTAAAATTTTAAAGCCTTCTGTTAGGCCATCATCTACACGACATAGCCCTGAATTTTCCAATGCGCAGCTCTTTGCAAAAGAGAGATATTGGCAAGGAAAAGCTGTCTTGTACCTTTGCATTTTTCTCCCAAACGAAGGACACTAGAAAGAACATTTTAAAGCCTCCTGTTAGGCCATCATCTACACGACATAGCCCTGAATTTTCCAATGCGCAGCTCTTTGCAAAAGAGAGATATTGGCAAGGAAAAGCTGTCTTGTACCTTTGCATTTTTCTCCCAAACGAAGGACACTAGAAAGAAAATTTTAAAGCCTCCTGTTAGGCCATCATCTACACGACATAGCCCTGAATTTTCCAATGCGCAGCTCTTTGCAAAAGAGAGATATTGCAAGGAAAAGCTGACTTGTACCTTTGCATTTTTCTCCCAAACGAAGGTCACTAGAAAGAAAATTTTAAAGCCTCCTGTTAGGCCATCATCTACACGACATAGCCCTGAATTTTCCAATGCGTAGCTCTTTGCAAAAGAGAGATATTGGCAAGGAAAAGCTGTCTTGTACCTTTGCATTTTTCTCCCAAACGAAGGAAACTAGAAATAAAATGTTAAAGCCTCCTGTTAGGCCATCATCTACACGACATAGCCCTGAATTTTCCAATGCGCAGCTCTTTGCAAAAGAGAGATATTGGCAAGGAAAAGCTGTCTTGTACCTTTGCATTTTTCTCCCAAACGAAGGACACTAGAAAGAAAATTTTAAAGCCTCCTGTTAGGCCATCATCTACACGACATAGCCCTGAATTTTCCAATGCGCAGCTCTTTGCAAAAGAGAGATATTGGCAAGGAAAAGCTGTCTTGTACCTTTGCATTTTTCTCCCAAACGAAGGTCACTAGAAAGAAAATTTTAAAGCCTCCTGTTAGGCCATCATCTACACGACATAGCCCTGAATTTTCCAATGCGTAGCTCTTTGCAAAAGAGAGATATTGGCAAGGAAAAGCTGTCTTGTACCTTTGCATTTTTCTCCCAAACGAAGGAAACTAGAAAGAAAATTTTAAAGCCTCCTGTTAGGCCATCATCTACACGACATAGCCCTGAATTTTCCAATGCGCAGCTCTTTGCAAAAGAGAGATATTGGCAAGGAAAAGCTGTCTTGTACCTTTGCATTTTTCTCCCAAACGAAGGACACTAGAATTAAAATTTTAAAGCCTCCTGTTAGGCCATCATCTACACGACATAGCCCTGAATTTTCCAATGCGCAGCTCTTTGCAAAAGAGAGATATTGGCAAGGAAAAGCTGTCTTGTACCTTTGCATTTTTCTCCCAAACGAAGGTCACTAGAAAGAAAATTTTAAAGCCTCCTGTTAGGCCATCATCTACACGACATAGCCCTGAATTTTCCAATGCGCAGCTCTTTGCAAAAGAGAGATATTGGCAAGGAAAAGCTGTCTTGTACCTTTGCATTTTTCTCCCAAACGAAGGACACTAGAATTAAAATTTTAAAGCCTCCTGTTAGGCCATCATCTACACGACATAGCCCTGAATTTTCCAATGCGTAGCTCTTTGCAAAAGAGAGATATTGGCAAGGAAAAGCTGTCTTGTACCTTTGCATTTTTCTCCCAAACGAAGGACACTAGAAAGAAAATTTTAAAGCCTCCTGTTAGGCCATCATCTACACGACATAGCCCTGAATTTTCCAATGCGCAGCTCTTTGCAAAAGAGAGATATTGGCAAGGAAAAGCTGTCTTGTACCTTTGCATTTTTCTCCCAAACGAAGGTCACTAGAAAGAAAATTTTAAAGCCTCCTGTTAGGCCATCATCTACACGACATAGCCCTGAATTTTCCAATGCGCAGCTCTTTGCAAAAGAGAGATATTGGCAAGGAAAAGCTGTCTTGTACCTTTGCATTTTTCTCCCAAACGAAGGTCACTAGAAAGAAAATTTTAAAGCCTCCTGTTAGGCCATCATCTACACGACATAGCCCTGAATTTTCCAATGCGCAGCTCTTTGCAAAAGAGAGATATTGGCAAGGAAAAGCTGTCTTGTACCTTTGCATTTTTCTCCCAAACGAAGGTCACTAGAAAGAAAATTTTAAAGCCTCCTGTTAGGCCATCATCTACACGGCATAGCCATGAATTTTCCAATGCGCAGCTCTTTGCAAAAGAGAGATATTGGCAAGGAAAAGCTGTCTTGTACCTTTGCATTTTTCTCCCAAACGAAGGACACTAGAATTAAAATTTTAAAGCCTTCTGTTAGGCCATCATCTACACGACATAGCCCTGAATTTTCCAATGCGCAGCTCTTTGCAAAAGAGAGATATTGGCAAGGAAAAGCTGTCTTGTACCTTTGCATTTTTCTCCCAAACGAAGGACACTAGAAAGAACATTTTAAAGCCTCCTGTTAGGCCATCATCTACACGACATAGCCCTGAATTTTCCAATGCGCAGCTCTTTGCAAAAGAGAGATATTGGCAAGGAAAAGCTGTCTTGTACCTTTGCATTTTTCTCCCAAACGAAGGACACTAGAAAGAAAATTTTAAAGCCTCCTGTTAGGCCATCATCTACACGACATAGCCCTGAATTTTCCAATGCGCAGCTCTTTGCAAAAGAGAGATATTGGCAAGGAAAAGCTGACTTGTACCTTTGCATTTTTCTCCCAAACGAAGGTCACTAGAAAGAAAATTTTAAAGCCTCCTGTTAGGCCATCATCTACACGACATAGCCCTGAATTTTCCAATGCGTAGCTCTTTGCAAAAGAGAGATATTGGCAAGGAAAAGCTGTCTTGTACCTTTGCATTTTTCTCCCAAACGAAGGAAACTAGAAAGAAAATTTTAAAGCCTCCTGTTAGGCCATCATCTACACGACATAGCCCTGAATTTTCCAATGCGCAGCTCTTTGCAAAAGAGAGATATTGGCAAGGAAAAGCTGTCTTGTACCTTTGCATTTTTCTCCCAAACGAAGGACACTAGAATTAAAATTTTAAAGCCTCCTGTTAGGCCATCATCTACACGACATAGCCCTGAATTTTCCAATGCGCAGCTCTTTGCAAAAGAGAGATATTGGCAAGGAAAAGCTGTCTTGTACCTTTGCATTTTTCTCCCAAACGAAGGTCACTAGAAAGAAAATTTTAAAGCCTCCTGTTAGGCCATCATCTACACGACATAGCCCTGAATTTTCCAATGCGCAGCTCTTTGCAAAAGAGAGATATTGGCAAGGAAAAGCTGTCTTGTACCTTTGCATTTTTCTCCCAAACGAAGGACACTAGAATTAAAATTTTAAAGCCTCCTGTTAGGCCATCATCTACACGACATAGCCCTGAATTTTCCAATGCGCAGCTCTTTGCAAAAGAGAGATATTGGCAAGGAAAAGCTGTCTTGTACCTTTGCATTTTTCTCCCAAACGAAGGTCACTAGAAAGAAAATTTTAAAGCCTCCTGTTAGGCCATCATCTACACGACATAGCCCTGAATTTTCCAATGCGTAGCTCTTTGCAAAAGAGAGATATTGGCAAGGAAAAGCTGTCTTGTACCTTTGCATTTTTCTCCCAAACGAAGGAAACTAGAAAGAAAATTTTAAAGCCTCCTGTTAGGCCATCATCTACACGACATAGCCCTGAATTTTCCAATGCGCAGCTCTTTGCAAAAGAGAGATATTGGCAAGGAAAAGCTGTCTTGTACCTTTGCATTTTTCTCCCAAACGAAGGACACTAGAATTAAAATTTTAAAGCCTCCTGTTAGGCCATCATCTACACGACATAGCCCTGAATTTTCCAATGCGCAGCTCTTTGCAAAAGAGAGATATTGGCAAGGAAAAGCTGTCTTGTACCTTTGCATTTTTCTCCCAAACGAAGGTCACTAGAAAGAAAATTTTAAAGCCTCCTGTTAGGCCATCATCTACACGACATAGCCCTGAATTTTCCAATGCGCAGCTCTTTGCAAAAGAGAGATATTGGCAAGGAAAAGCTGTCTTGTACCTTTGCATTTTTCTCCCAAACGAAGGACACTAGAATTAAAATTTTAAAGCCTCCTGTTAGGCCATCATCTACACGACATAGCCCTGAATTTTCCAATGCGTAGCTCTTTGCAAAAGAGAGATATTGGCAAGGAAAAGCTGTCTTGTACCTTTGCATTTTTCTCCCAAACGAAGGACACTAGAAAGAAAATTTTAAAGCCTCCTGTTAGGCCATCATCTACACGACATAGCCCTGAATTTTCCAATGCGCAGCTCTTTGCAAAAGAGAGATATTGGCAAGGAAAAGCTGTCTTGTACCTTTGCATTTTTCTCCCAAACGAAGGTCACTAGAAAGAAAATTTTAAAGCCTCCTGTTAGGCCATCATCTACACGACATAGCCCTGAATTTTCCAATGCGCAGCTCTTTGCAAAAGAGAGATATTGGCAAGGAAAAGCTGTCTTGTACCTTTGCATTTTTCTCCCAAACGAAGGACACTAGAATTAAAATTTTAAAGCCTCCTGTTAGGCCATCATCTACACGACATAGCCCTGAATTTTCCAATGCGCAGCTCTTTGCAAAAGAGAGATATTGGCAAGGAAAAGCTGTCTTGTACCTTTGCATTTTTCTCCCAAACGAAGGACACTAGAAAGAACATTTTAAAGCCTCCTGTTAGGCCATCATCTACACGACATAGCCCTGAATTTTCCAATGCGCAGCTCTTTGCAAAAGAGAGATATTGGCAAGGAAAAGCTGTCTTGTACCTTTGCATTTTTCTCCCAAACGAAGGTCACTAGAAAGAAAATTTTAAAGCCTCCTGTTAGGCCATCATCTACACGGCATAGCCATGAATTTTCCAATGCGCAGCTCTTTGCAAAAGAGAGATATTGGCAAGGAAAAGCTGTCTTGTACCTTTGCATTTTTCTCCCAAACGAAGGACACTAGAATTAAAATTTTAAAGCCTTCTGTTAGGCCATCATCTACACGACATAGCCTGAATTTTCCAATGCGTAGCTCTTTGCAAAAGAGAGATATTGGCAAGGAAAAGCTGTCTTGTACCTTTGCATTTTTCTCCCAAACGAAGGACACTAGAAAGAACATTTTAAAGCCTCCTGTTAGGCCATCATCTACACGACATAGCCCTGAATTTTCCAATGCGCAGCTCTTTGCAAAAGAGAGATATTGGCAAGGAAAAGCTGTCTTGTACCTTTGCATTTTTCTCCCAAACGAAGGACACTAGAAAGAAAATTTTAAAGCCTCCTGTTAGGCCATCATCTACACGACATAGCCCTGAATTTTCCAATGCGCAGCTCTTTGCAAAAGAGAGATATTGGCAAGGAAAAGCTGACTTGTACCTTTGCATTTTTCTCCCAAACGAAGGTCACTAGAAAGAAAATTTTAAAGCCTCCTGTTAGGCCATCATCTACACGACATAGCCCTGAA